>NW_020454339.1:380054-424220 GCF_003342845.1 Nothoprocta perdicaria | reverse complement strand
CCCCGCGCGGCTCTCGCTGCCCCCCGGGCCGCTGCGGAGCCGCGAGCGGGTCGGGCCTGCGGCTGCTCCGGGGAGAGCCCTYAAATAAGCAATAAATAACTGGGCGGTTCGGGAGAGACCGCGCCGATGCCGGCAGGAATTGGCAGCCCGGGCCCCCCAGCGCTCGGCCCTTGCTGCCCAGCGAGCGGCGGGTTCAAACGCAGGAGTGTTTTTRCTGGGTTTTCTCCCGTAGTCCCCCAAATTCTTGTTTATTCCATAGCAGAAATCACTTTGAGGGGAGGTAGGGACACACAGTGCAGCGTTATTTTCAGCGTGTCCTGGAGATCTCGTGTGTGTTTTGCTGGAGAGGGCCTGTTCCCCTCTCCAGCAATGATGAGCTGTGCCGGTACTGGATGCTGGGGATGGTGCTCAATCCCTTTACCGTGAGCCAGAAGTGGAGGGGTAACAAGCCAAGATTTAGGGCAACATAGCCAGTTTTGGGATGTATCTCTAAAAAAGTCATGAGAATTTGTAGAGGAACAGTCAGAACCTCTGAAGTGACAACAAGTTTTGCAAATCCTGCATCTTAAGTCTTTGTATATCTATTTGGTTTTAGTGCTTTTATTAATAATTGTTTTTAAATAAGACCTGTGTGTGGTTCGTCTTTCACAAGCAGTTTGGTCTGATGTGTCCTTGTCCAGATGCAGGTTCCTGCAGCACTCGAGCCCATGGGCGTTTCGTATCAGAAATAAGTTAATGCAGGCCTGTAGTTTTGGGAATAAATGAGATAAATGACCCAATATGTTACAGACATTGTCCAGTAGGGAAGACCGGTGCATTGGCAGGGAGAAGTTGTGTAGAGATTGCATAAGGAGCAGGCAGGACAATATAAGGGAAGGAAGACAGCGTACATGTGTGTTTGTGTAGCAGCACTAGGTTTATTTTTAGGCCTTCCCAAAGATTGCTGTCAAACAAACAAACAAAAAMTACTAAAAAAAGGCTTCTAAGAGATCGAGAAATGTCAGTGCCAGTGTTGCGGTACTTTAATTGAAAGAAGGGCCATCATTCTAGAGAAAGTCAAGTTGATGCTGGCCAATTAGTGACAACAGGCCCTGCATTTGATTTGTTAATACAAATAATGAAAAGAAATCCTGAAAACCAGACCAAATATTAATGCATTCTCTTTGGAATTTTTGATTACGCTTTGGATATTGGTTATTTGGTTTGGTTTGGTTATTTGGTTGATTATCTGAATATAAATTGCTACAAAAATTGCCTTCGGATTTAAAGTGTTAAGGATTGGAAAATCATTTTGTTTTGAGTCAGTAGCAAGTTTTGTAGATGCTCTCTCTGTGTGGTTAGCTCACCCTTGTTTTGGCTGACAATATTGCAGAGTTTGTTCTGTAATCTGAAGGTTTTGCCCAGGTGAGGATAGGATGCTCAAGTTTATTGCTTTWGGACTTGGCTCGGGTGAATGCCCAAACTCTTGGAATATTCCATTTTCAAGRGTTTTTAATTGATGTTTGTGGCAGTGTGCAAGGTGCCTGTTTTTGCCCAAGAGTATACTAAACTTGAAAAAAAAAAAAAAAAAGAGGACTGGTTGGGATGTTTTGTCATACCAACTTTTAAGTTGATATCTTYCAATTTACCTTCAAATGAAAGACTTGGGCATGTTAGGGAGAACCTTGAAGACTGGCTTTGGTACCACAGCTGTGTCTGCTTTAGAGAACACATGTGAAACCTTGTTCTTCATGAAACATTCAYTCTTTGATCATGCTTTAAGAGATGTAAAATGGGATAAAAATGAACAAATATCTGCAACAAACTCCTCTCAGAGAAGGATAAGGCAAATAAAGYACAATATGAACCTTGCTTGATTTTGTTTGGTCACATTCTTTGTGTTTATCAGTGAGTAAATCACACACTACGTAGTATGACTTAGGCACTGCTAAAGTAGATGCTTAGAAAAGACATCTGAAAATATCTGTCGTTTCWGTACTTGAAGGTGTTGCCTTCATTTTTCTTTCTTTACTTTGTCTGCTATTGTGCCTTGAGTTCTAAATTGTTTTTTGAGAACAGTAGGGTAGGAAAACGCCTCTTCCTTAACTTCAGGATCTTGATCAATGGATTTACATAATCCAAACATGGTTTTGGGGTGCAGTTGTAGTAAAAGAAACACTCGTATATGGATATTCATCATATATTTTACAGCTTATTTATTTAAGCATAAAGTGGTATATTGCTTTTGAAGGAGTTTTTGTTGTTGTTGCTTATTGTCCCAAGGAAAATAACGTTATATTTGCTGGCTTCTTTCTATTCTCAACACTTAGAAACTGCCTCATGACAGGGAGCCAGGGATGCTGTCCGGCAAAGACGTGTGATGTTGCAGATTGAGGACRTCAGCAGAAAATGGGCGCGTGCTGTCGTCTGCTTTGGGAACCCCTTAAGCCATGTACAACTTTACAGATACTGTCAACCTAAGTAACCCAACACTCTTGGCTCACATCTGTTTGGGTTTCTTTCCAACTTTTCTTGCTGTTGATGAACATTTGACATCAATGATAAATTAAAGATGAGTTTGGCTCRTGAGCCGAAATACAGAAAATACACTTCTATATAGTTATTTTAGGAACTGGTTGTGTTCCCGCAGACCTTGGTCTGCATGTGCAGAATTAGCTTGATTGGCAACCAAGAAGCAGTCATGACCGTCAAAACTAAATAAAGAAACACTTGGCTTTCTCTGTAAAACCCATCTGATGTCTTGTCAGAATTGGACAAAATAAACCGAGTTTTCTTTTCCTTCTCCTGCTTGCACAGAAGCACAGTCGAGTTAGATGCCAAAGGCAGTTAAACTGAAGCAGTGGCTYGCAGTTAAAGAGAGATGGGTCTTCTGGAGACCCCAGGGTGCCGCCAGGGCAACTGCTCTTCCAATCAGTAATTCTGAAAATTAAATGAAATCAAAACCAAAAAGAGAAAAGTCATATTTGCAAACTGAATTTCTTTTAACATAAACAGAATGCAAGTCAGGAGATTATTTTGCAACCCTTTGGATAGCTCTCTTGATGGCTATATACTTGACCTTATACAGATTTTCTGCATGGGTAAATTAGTGTTACTACTTTTTTATTTTAAAAATTATGCTACTTAAGTACTAGCACTTTAGGAGTTTTTGTTTCATACTCACATGAGACTTTTTTATAGGATTCTTTATAATTCATGTATATATCATAAAAATGTTTAATAAGATCAAATAAACCAGCCTGTGTAATCAAGGCCATCTCTTGCAAACGCATGCATAAGGAAATGTCATGTATAACAAAGAAAATCCCAAATGAATTTTAAAGAGGAACATTTCTTATTATCGTGTCTCTAGTTATTAGAGTCCACCTCATGTGACGAATTGCTTCCTTCCTACAGCTTAAAAACTGAATTCACATTTCCTTTCTAAAACATACTAAGTACAAAGCTGAGACCAACACTTTGTCCTTCMAAATCCTTGCATGCTTAAATGTTTATGAAAGTATTTGTTGTGCTGTAATTGGGGACAGATCGGTTTACTCCAGTTTTTAAATGTGAAGTGATGTGATTACAGGAGGCAGAGGTGAGATCCTGAAGTTTTAGCTCATTACGTGGTCAGAGGAGGCAGCAGGATCGCGCAGCTGCGGTTCTGTCACCTCGTGCTGTGCTTGGCCACGCGTTTGGCTGGCGACGGGGCCGGAGATGGGGCCGGAGCTGGGGCCGCAACACGGCCTGGGCTCGGGGCAGCCGGGGGAAGTGGTGCCCCAGAGGGACCTTGTCACTCATTCACGTGTCGGCCCTCGTGCGAGTTGGCAGTGGCTGCAGCTGAGGGGCTCCGGAAAGCCAGCTGCCTGTGGCTGAAGGATAATACCAAAAATGAGTTCTGGAAATGAACTCGTTGAACACTAGAAATGAACTCATTGAAATGGTTACTGGATCGTTGCATGCTGACCATAGCAACTGTTGTCAGATGTCCAGGTAATGTTATTAATTATGTAATGTACGTCCCAACAAATAGAGGAGAACTACCAGGTGACTTTCAGTATTAAGCGTTGAAAGCTGTATCTCATCTAAGCACTGAAAATATACATAAGTATAAAAGATAGGTACTGTCTACTTGCCCCGRCCAAATTAACTGAAAGCAGAAAGAAAAAATAATATATAGGTTATTTCTTATGGCTTCTAACACGTTATTTGTATGTTTTTAGGGATCAACAAATATCTTGGCAAGTTTGTCTATTCCTTTGAGCTTAAAACTTTGATTTACTTATGAACAGTTTGCTATTTAAAAAAACCCAAAAGACTAAACCAGATATATATACCTGTATATATAACTTGTAATTATACCTCTATATGTATCAGAAGTATAATTGGAATTAAAGTTAGTCAGCTATTTTTTTCGACTTCAACTGTGTCTTTTTTTCTCTAAAATCACAGCTTCCTRTTGCCAAATCTGGTATTACATATGATATATAGATTTGTTCACACAGCTTGAATTATGCTATTTATAAACCTATTATTATGTTTGGAATTGCACTGGAAAGGAGGTGTTGGCAATTTCCAAGTAAATGAGTAGGTAAAAATCAGATGAGATGTTTTTATGTATGTAGCTGGTCAGCTTTTGTGACTGTTTATGTTCACATTCTTGCTGCCTGAATTGGGATTCCAGGGACCATTGTGTGTCTAGAACCATTTCACTTAACTCATGCGGATAAAGCGTAACCCAGTGGTGGGTTTAGTTGATTTTCGAGATACAACGTGTAGCACAGTAACAGTTTTGTGAGTGATCTGAGATCACTTCAACTAGATGGAAGAAATTCTGTGCATAATTTTCAACTGTCAGTTATGTTAAAATGAGCATTTTGGAGCACAAGAAGAACTGACAGTATTTAGGTYTACATTTCTGTTTGTTTTTCCAGCTGCTGTAAAGTAAATAAGAAGTTGGAAGCTTTCACGGTACCTTCATATTTGTAAAAACACTGTAWAATATTGAAAGTTATTCTCTTTATGTTTCCTCAACATTTTGTTCTAGCATGTGGAACAGATATAAAATTATATTCTCAATAATTTTGCATTACAGGGGATACATAAAACCTCGTCTAGTTAGTGCTTTCTAGATGAGAATGCCCTGCTACTCAGGAGATCGGTTTCTTGATAAATGTGCTCCTAAAATTGAAAGCAAACAGAAATCCTCATACTAAGAGGAGCACTTTTTCCCTCTTTTCCTCTATGTTAGTTAGATAAGAATGAGAGTCTTCGTGCCTTTGGGCTCTCCCCTGATGAGAAARCCCTCGCTGCCATGACTGCCTTTCCTGGTGCTCCTGCCCTTAGGACTGTGCTGCTTCTTTCTAGGCTGGAATTTTCCAAAATTTTATTTAAATTGATTAAAAATGAGAGGCAGAAGTTCTCGTAGTTCTGCTGCTGCTGCTTGCTTTGGGTGAGAATCTATTCACTTGGAAAAGATGAAACAATTTTGGTATGGTTTGCAAATGGAAGTGTAAAACCACTGGAGCCGTTGAAGCTTGTTTTTCATTACAGTGGGTGATATCTGTTAAATTTGATTATTTATTGGCTAAAGAGAAATAAGGGGAAATCTGCATATGCTATTAAGTGTATTGCCTAGAAATTCAGAAGCAGACTTGATTTTATATATATAAATTGGCACATGAGAAAGGTTTGATGCAATTTTGGAATGCAGGTACATCCATTTCTCCGCAGGTTAATTTTTCAATATCAGTGGAAGTCATTTTCTTAACTCTGCTGCATTCTAAAACCATTATCCAGGCGCTTTTTCAAAAGATAAAATTCTAATTCTGTTACTCGCTGAAAATCTCATTTTTTTTTTCCATTTGACTCCGCTCCCCAGATATGCGTGATAAAATGAGGAAATGGAGGGAAGAGAACTACCGAAACAGCGAGCAGATAGTGGATGTGGGTGAAGAGTTAATTAATGAATATGCATCTAAGCTTGGAGATGACAGTAAGTACACATTGTTTTTAAAACTTCCATGTTTTAGCTTTTATTGCACATGCCTGGTTTTGTTTATTCTGTTTTCTTCTTTTGGTCTGCATATAATACTTCTGTGTGTTTTCTTTTTCCCTTCTGTTGATGTTCATTAAATATATGTTGTTTCCTTAGTTTAATAAGGGTACCTTAATTCCCAGCCTTGGTTTCTTTACCGAATATGGGATGCAGAGAAAATTAGTTAGACCCTTAGTTTGGCATGTTAGTAGGGAGACTGTTATGTGAAGACTTGGCATTAATCTGTTATCTGCCGGTTGTTCAACTGATCTCATGTTCTTCAGCAGCGTGGCAAAAGTTGGCAAATATCCTTTTATAGGAAAGAAAGCTATTCCTTAGTTTAAGTCATGCATAGTGCAAGAATTAATCGTAAGGCYGTTTTTCTTACGGCATTACATTTGTGATACTGTTTTTAAAGGTAAGTCTAGGTTTCTGCTTTCCTTAAAAATATTATTTTGAGGGGATTTTAACTATGTTATACAAATGCTTGATAGAAACTTGGCATATAACGTTTCACATGAAAAGAGAATTGTTTAGAACCGTGTCACAACAACGCRATAGCACTTTTCTGTAAGAATGAAACAAAATATGAGGTATAGCAAAATACTCTGTCAAGAGTGTAGTTATACGTTTGTATATTAAAGTTACACAGGCAGATTTCATTTCTCTTTCTTCTTATTTCTTTTATAATTTGGATAACTTAATACAGACCATATTATTTTCTTGTAATGCATGGAAGTATCTGGAATTTATTTAAATATTTATACTCATTTTAATTTTTGTAAAAGAAATACTGGGAATGGAAACCATATACCATRAAAAAAGAAAAAGTACAGTATGCCTAGGATTCTTGGGTAGCCACAAAAGATAAAGGAGTCATCAGATATGATGGATATTAGCCTTATTGATTAAGGTGCTTTCAGAAAATATCTGGATGTTGTCATGATTGATTTCAGAATGCATGTGGAAAGGAAAATAATGAAAGGAATAGGCTGGATTGTTTGGGTAGCTCTGTAACTTGATTTGTATGTATGTAATTGATTTATGTATGTAATTTATATTTTGTGTCTGATGCATATATTTTCACATTCATTAAAGAACGTATAAATTATGCTATAAAAATAGACTAAAGCTCTTACAAATTACTCAGTGGGCATAAATGGTTACAAAGTAAAGTGCATGTCAATTCCTTTGTATATTTAGAGAGTAAGAATATTGGCTTGAAAATAGTGGAAACTCATTAAATAGAATGTTCCAAAAAAGGCTGTGAGGACCTTTGTTATTTGCTGTCTTTCTTTTGGAAGATATTTGCTTCTGATTTGGTTCTGTGGTATATTGAGTGCCCCAATTTGACTTAGAGGAATCACTTAGTTCTTGCAGTTCCCTTTGGATATTTCCTTCTCCATAACCCATCTTTTCTGTGGTCTGTGCAGCTGCACATCTGAGTTCCTTCTTCTCTGAGTTACATTCACAACATAGTAGAGCTTAAATAGGAATAAGACAATCTGCCCTTGAAAAGCAGTATTTATTATTTACAGTACATCTTGATCTTAGGTGTTTCTAGGTGTACCTGCTTGAGCAGGGGGGTTCACTAGATGATCTCTTAGAGGTCCCTTCCAACCTCAACCATTCTGTAATTCTGTGACTTAGAGAAATTGTCCCACGCCGGGAAGAAAGTTTTGGGTGTTTTTAGGAGTTTTGGTGGAGAAACAGGAAAATAAATTCAGTTTATTTCCAGTTTCAATGACTGTTCTCTAGATCTGATCAGAGAGAAGGTCTTAATGGAGATCAGTTTGGAAAATTTTAGATATGTTAGGAAAAGCAAAGAATTAGAACTTTTTGCCTTTCAAGATGTCAAAGAATATTTTATATTGCTAAAAGCAATAAAACTACTTATATGTATTTTTAATTAATTCCAGCAGTGTGTTAAAATGTCCCTTTTTTCAGTAATGATCCACAGGAGTAGAAGGGAAAGATTATACAGACAAATTTCATTRATCTTCTTTACATTTTAGATGTTTCCCATTATATTTAAAATATTATATCTACATTTAATGYCTTTTATTTTTGTGTCCAGTTTGGATAATATATGAACAGGTGATGATTGCTGCCCTGGATTGCAGTMGAGATGATCTGGCATTGGTAAGTTTTCAAGTTGCTTTTCCTCGAATCCTTACGTTTTCTTCATGTGAATCTCTTCCAGATAGTTATAGGATATTCTGGACTCCATATCTTGGACTTGTAGARTATTGAGAAATGCACTGCAGGGAAGGAACTGCCTCCACCCACCTTCCCTAATGTGTAACTTCTGTTTAGACAGATCATGTCTCTTCCAATAACCGTGAAAATATTTACAGCTACTCTGGTATGGGCTGAATGACAAGAATAATACTGAAAGTTGCCATGTTTTACAGAGGATGTTTGTTTATTGAAAACTTCTCAAATTATATATTTTGTGGTTGTTTTAGGTTAAAATATCATGCATATCATACTGTTTGCCTTGTTGGCTATTATGACAGGCAAAGATTAATACAGTCAATGTAGAGCAATGCATTTATAGGCAGTGTGTTTAATTCCAAATGCTACAGCTGTACTAATGAGTTATAGTGGAAAAAAAAGYGTGGTTGTATCCATTTTTGCTCTTACTAAATCGTCAAGACCACATTATAAGCTTCAGACTGTTTTGTTTTCTGTTAGCTACCTGTTTTTATTTTTTTCACTTAATCCTTCCTCATCATYTGTAGAAGCAGCGCTGCCATTTCGCCTTTCAGTTTACATTGTGAGCAAAAGAAAAGGCCTGAAAATGTCAAAAAACAGTGAAATAATTTTTCTTTTGGCTTTTAAATGAAATCTTCCTAAAGGCAGGAACATCTTGCTGTTRACTGTTTCTAAGATAGCACATTTCAAGTGTGGAGGCTGATTGTCAAGGAAATAACATTTCTGCGGAGTATTTGATGCTTTTCTCTATGGACAGAGCATGTGCTTAAGGTGAATTCTGTACAATGGAATYAAAGTAGGAAATAGTTTTCATGTTAGGTATACCTCGTAGGTAAACAGAACATTTCTTATATTTGAATTTCACTCTCATAAGTTGGTTAAAAAAGTTTCCTTCTTAAAGCATTTGCTTTTATCATTAGGGAAAAGTTGGAATATTCATTTCATATTCTTTAACAAGTGATTCCTCAACTTTACTGTATCATGAGTGAGCTTCTTTTTATTTTTTTCCTCATGTTGTATTTCAAGTGAGAGCACTTATTAGCACCAGCGTGTCAGCACAGCAGGCTGAAGGAGATGGTAATTCTTTCCTGTTTGACCCTGGAATACTGTGTACTAGTTTAGAACTCCTCAACTCAAGAAAGACATTGATATACTGGAGAAAATCCAATGGGCAACCATTAAGATGATTAAAGAGCTGGAGGACATGAGACAACGCTGAGAGATCTGGGTTTACTAAGTCTTGAGAGGGCTCACAGGCCATTTTCTTGTTGTCTTCAAATACATACCAATGGGAAGGTACAAAGATGGAGCCAAAGACAAGAGCAGCAGACACAGGTTGCCCAAAAGGAAATTTCAAATAGATATTGGGGAAATATTTGTAGCAATAAGCATGATGAACCCTTTGGAATAAGTTTTCCAGAAAGACTCTGGAATTGCCATCCTTGCAGGGGTTCAGAACTTGACTGGCAGGAGGCCCCAAGCTCCTGTGCTAAATTGGAAGTTGACTCTGGTTTGAGTGGGAGTTGGTACCAGGTGACTTCCCAAAGACCTTGACAACTGAAATTATTCGGTGATTTTTAATGTAAATACTTTTTATGGATATTTAGTTATGGTTGATTTATTTGTAAATTTATTTTCATCTATACAGATAATGTAAATAAAATGAGCTATTGTGAAACTGTAGCACCATTTCACCYGAATAACCTATAAAACACAAACTTAGCAATTCCTTTGCAGACAGGAACTGGCATAGGCAAAAGCCTGCTTAGCAACCAAATTTTAATGAACTTCTTATCTATCCTTCACAAAAATCTGGCAAAAGACATGGGGCTGATTTGTGCCATGAAAGTCAACAGTCTTGGACTGACTCCAAATAAATAAGCTACTTTATAGAGCTCAAGTCATCTGTCAGAACTGCTCACCCAGAGTTTTATTCTCCTCCAGAGAGCAAGGCACTACATAGTCTGAGCCTCACGTTGGGTTGTCAGAGCAAAACTCAGTGGTCTGGGATACCCAAGGGSTCGGGCTGGAGGATGTACCTGGGAGAAGGGCACTGGAACCAGAAAGTTCTCAAATCTGTATCTCAGGTTCTGTATGTATCTAGTAAAGTGGACTACATTGAAAAATACAGCACAAAATACTGAACTTTTGGTGAACCCTGTGAGCTTTCCCTTTCTTGATAATTCTTGTGTTTCTCAAAAGAAAATACTGTTTTAGTGTAGCTGTCTGTTCAAACAAAAATAAATGTACTTACTGTTTAAATAATGTATTTCTATGTGCTGATTTATATCAAAAACATTTTTGATCTTTATTTTGAGGGTCTTCTAGGAAGACTCATGAAGTTGTTGAGGGAGACAGTGTTGAAAGATCAGTTGGGAAACGTTATTTGTTTTTCCAGCCCTGGTGGAGATTCTGAGTTTCTGTGCCCTCTAAGGGATATCGCTTGACATGAGAGTGCAACAGTTTATGCATCTTAGAAAGTAGGCTAAAAGCCTAGGGGGAAATCTGGATTTTTCTTTTTAATGTGATTGATTTATAATAAAGAAATAGTTAATTCAAACAAGCCAACATCATATGTGGGGTTTTTTGCTACATCTGTAGCCCCGAAGTTGTACAAACCGCTCTGCAACTTCTGTTTTTTAGCAGGGAACTTTTGACAGCTGTGATGCATTTTGCTTAAGGGAATGGGTCTCATCTGCTCCTAATGAGCAGCCTGCGATGGTTTTCACAGAATCATTCATCTGGCTTCTTTTCCCTTTTTCTTTTTTTTTTGTTTTCYTTTCTTTTTTATTAGTGCCATCCTCTCTGTCTTGCCCCAAATGAGCACGTGTTGTGCATACAAGCACTGCCCTTAGCCACCTCTATCTTCCACCCCCCTGTTTTAGTGAAGTCCCCTGTTTTTGGCAGGCATCTGCACCGCGGTGCCTGCACATGCTGCAGTTCAAGCTCAGTTACGAGTGGGTAGTCGGATCTGCATGTGAACGTGTCGGGTCTCAGGGTACCCCTACAGCATCGTCTTCTGCAATGTCAAGGTCTCTGCATGCAGAAATCTGCGTTACAGTTTTTGACTTCTTATGTTTATTGGAGAAAACCCAAACGTACTTTTATTCTGAAAGTTACTGTCCTTCAGGGTAGGCACGTTATTGGACAACATAACGGGTTTATGCTCTGCAAAGTTTCTTTTTAAAAAGCGGAGGGTTACACTTGTATTATAAAAGCTAGGGTGGAACTGCTTCTCTCGAGATCTGTGTAAGTTTTCCTGTCTCTTGAAAATGCCCACAGGTTAGTTCAGATTACGTCATGTGCTACTAAGAACATGTTGTTTTTCTCTAACATCTGTAGTTAAGAGCAGTAGCATTTGAGCTGGCCAGCATTAAAATTGCCTGTAAACTGTTTCTGTATTAAATCTGGGAATTTTGTTACATGAAATTGCATTGCGGAGATCTTGATTGATCCATACAAACAAGATCATGATGAAAATAGCCTGTGCTTACCTGAGGCTAAGCCTTTCCTCCCTGATTGCTGTCTCCTTCCTCTCTCTCCTGTCTTTTGTATCTGGAAGATGGAAAGACTTTTTCTGTGCTGTGCTCTAGAAACAGAGCAGAAGCAGAGGGGGAACCTGCTAATTTTTAAAATTGCTTATCTGTACATGTATTTTTTGTGGCCAGTGGATGTGATGAAATGGATCAGACTGTGTAGTTAAGCTTCACCAGACCCATAGAACTGAAGAACAGGTTTTACACTGATCTCTATAAATAAATGCCTTGAAAGGGAAGGTCCTGTATGAAGCTTTTGGCCTGATTGATACCATTGTTCYTTTCAGAGCCTAGGACCCTTTCACTTTAATGTACTGGGTCAGCTACAAACCTTGCCCTGCTATTTGGCCACGTTCGTGATAGGGTTCGAGCTGGGTTCCTGTGGGGAAGTTCTGATTCAGCCCCTCTACAAACATCCTTTTCCTCTAATCCCACAAAATCTGCCTGTGATGAATTCGTTTTATCCAGCCCAGGTGTCTCATTGATTTCAGCAGCTAGACATTCTGCCTCCTGTGCCAGCAGGCTTGCTTTAAGCCAGTGACAAACATTTTCTTTGGATTTCAAAGTTTTATTTAAAAAATAAACACAGCACATAGTATTACCATGGTTTCTTCCACTGCAAGAGAAAGAAGTATGGTATAAGCTCTCAGTGTCTTTATTTTGGGTTTTACTGTTTTGTATTATTATGACGCAACTAAATACACTTCATGTTTTAATAGTATCARAAATCTTTTAGTAGATGAGTATAATTTTCTAGATAAATAACCATTTCCAAGAAACCTGAAATCTAGCAACTTGTATGGAAAAGTTTTCTTAGAATTAGTCTTCTAAATCTAAGAGGTTTCAGTTTCCGAACTTCTCTTTATAATATATTTTATTGCTTTTTTCAAACACTGGTATTTGCTTTCATGCTCTTGGAAGGAATGTCTTTTTTTACAGCTTATGTGCGGATAATTATATTCACAAAAATATATTTCATTTGTTTATTTGTGTAGTTTTGTCTTCAAGAACTAAGGCGGCAGTTTCCTGGGAGCCACAGAGTTAAGAGATTAACTGGAATGAGATTTGAAGCTATGGAAAGGTAAAAACTGAATTTAAGAAAATGTAATTCCTCTCCGGAAAAGGTCRGTGATTTACCAGCATAAGGCATTACACAGTAAAACACTAGGCATTTTTTTGGCAAAGTCTATAAACTGTATATTTATTGTTGTACATCTACAGCAGGCTTTGAAAACCACTGACAGCCTTTTTGTTCTCCTTGTTCTCCTCTGCTCCTCATTAGCAGGGAACATCCTTGCCCACGTATGGTAGGTTCAGTAGAATTTAATAAGGATTAAATCTATAGGATTCTTTATCAAAATTACTCAAAAGCCATCCAGAAAAGAGTAGCAGAACCTAATAGGAAACCGACTTCTCTGAAATAACCCTTCTATAAAAGAGTTATAACTTAGTAAGTTTAGGAGGAAGATGTAAAATAATGAGCTAAGGACTTTTGACTTTCAGCTTTTTAAGAGGAATTACCTCAGGGCTTGAAGTTGACCTTCATTGTCTGGCTTTGTTCTTTTAATATATCCTTTTTTATCAACCTTCTCGTCTAATGCACTTTTCTTGGGTATTAGGGAGAGCAGTTAAAACTCTGTGAAGGACTTTCAGTTTCTGGTAACTGAAGGCTAGTAAATCTTTGCTGCACYTCTAGTTAAGATGTGGAGCTTTTAGGCTGTCTTAATATGGAGGAATTAGAATTTAGGAGTGCTTTTTCTTTCTATTTAAGTGYTTTATATTTATCAGATATTTTTCATCCTTCTCCTTGCAAAATGAACCCTGAAAATATAATCTGGTACAGCCAGCAGTGTCAGTCCATTGTCTGGATCAAAATAGCCAGACTCTGGTACCACCAGATCAGCCTGAAGGCAACTAAAATTTTGACATTCACAGTCACTTTCAGTAAAATACTGATCCCCCCAAAAATCCCATTAAAWTGAGCTCTTTCTGCCTTCATTTGATGTATGGGAGGAAGATTGGCAGCAGATTGCTCCCTTCCCCACACCACCCCCCACAAATGCAAAAGATCATAATTCTCTTCAGACTTGTGTGACACATTAAATATGTTCCTGCACGTGAAGAGATCTCCTTGGGAGGTGACTTCTACRTAAACATGATGTGCTGTTTCAGCAACTGGAGGATTAAATTGCAGTTTTCCAAAAGTGCCTAAAAATTCCTGACACGATGTGAGGTTAGTTCCTYACGTGACGCTGCAACATCCCGGGAGCAGGGATATTGACAAAGGATGAGGTTTCGTCTCCACAGGCTTCCTCCAGTGTTCAGAGATGTGAGAGAGGTTTCGTGTCAGGGTTATCCTGTGCAGGAACCTGTCCTGGTGCAGGAACTCTGCAACATCCTTCTCTCCAGTGACTATAAATGAAGCTTAGGGAGACCTGCTAGACTGACGTGATGACACCTTCTGCTGAGGAAGCGCTGGAGTCTGAGCGACTCCCAGGAGTTGATAAGATCCTGCCTTCCTTAGCAGGAAGATGAGGCAGTGAACARCCGCCTGGCAGACTGAGGACATCACTTACTGACAGAAAGAGTAGAGTATTCTGGAACTTCCCTGAGTAAAACTGAGATTATGGTCATCGTGTTCAGACTTGTAAAGTATGCAGGGTAAAATAGTAACTAACAGGGTTCATGAAACTAACATTTTGCAGCACTTCTGCTTAAATGGTCTGTAGTGGTCACCGTCTGCTTTTGTGCAGAAATTTTGTTTCACATTTGTTTTTATATCTAACGGTCATCGGGCCTGGACATCTGAGTTTCCCAAATCCCAGTGCAGCTGTGGGCAGAGTGTGAGTGTGTGAGTGGGTGTCCAAGGTGCAAAGGGGTTGGGTAGCAACACGTTTGGTCAGCAGCACCTCTGCAAAACTGTCGGACTGCACGTTGAGGGCAGATCGTCCCAACTGGTGGTGGTAGCACAAGAGCTGTGTAATAAAATGTGATCAAAACTGATTTGTTTTATTTGCCCGATGTGGCTTCTTTATGTGGCTGATTGAATGCACAAATCTGTTTACCAGAAAATTTGAAGCACTTATAGCAGCTGCAGTAAATTATTTGTACTTCAAGTAACAGAATTAGTTAATAAAACCTATGCACTGACAATGGAAAAAGTTATATAATCTATGGTAGTGTAGGGATTGGACTCTTATGTTGAGGTTATACTTTATAAGGTTGTAACAAAATAAATTTACCTGAAAAAAGTGAAAAAAATCTATCATTCTAGGTGTCCTTTTGAATTTTGAGTTTATGTTCCTTTGGCAAAGAGGAGAGTTGGGAAGTRGCAAAAGAGAACAGGAAAAGGACTGAAACGATTTGGGTGTAAAATGTGTAAGTTGTTGCTGAAATAGCATTCCTTGGAAGGGTTTCATTTTTTTGWTGTTTTAATACTGGCATAAAATACTACAGCTCATATTTAGCACTCGCATAACAGAAATTTTGCAGAAATTCAGCTCTCAATGTTCAGGATGAAAAGTGCAGCAGTGCTGTTAACCATATTGGAAGGMTAGTTGGAAAGTCAGGAGTTAGTGGCAGAAATAAATGTGACTGATTTGTTTCAACAGGTATGATGATGCTATCCAGCTATATGATAGAATTTTACAAGAAGACTCAACCAACACAGTAAGTTTAAAAGATTTTTCTGAACTACAGTGTTACTGTTTGAAATTTTCCTAACATTTTGTGGCTTTTGCTGTGGAAAAGCATTTTGACTGTATCATTTTTGAATTTGTGTCCTTTAATTTCTTAGTGTACTCCCTTAGAACAAATGAAATTCTTCTCATAAACAGAAGATGTGATTTGATGCTTGCTCAAGTGCTGAACTTAGCAAACATTGTTATAAGTGTAACYCTTGCAGTGATCTTGATAGGCGTTGCATTTCAGCTTTTGCTTTTCCCCTGAACATTTAGTGTTAAAGGCTCGATGTTGTCTGCCATGGGTCATCTGTCTTCCTAACGCTCAATCTTACTCTCAAGTGTGAGTACACTCAGGTAGTGCTTGAATTGCCTAGCTATTTTGATTTATTATCTGGGATGCTTTATTAGCTTTTGAATCCAAATGCCGTAGAGCTTGCCAGCCTTACAAAACAAAACCTGAGACAGACTGTACTTTTTAGGGATTTCTTGAATACTGGTTGTATAAGAGTYCTTAAGATAGTAGATGCCAAAATGAAAGTCTAAAAAAACTTGTAGCAATAGAGTCACACTTCTTTTTTTTCCCCAGTAAAAGTAAAGCTGGAAATATGAAGAAATCACAAAGTTTCATATTTTAATGTCACATGGTGCAGTTTCAGTTAATGGTTGTCGTTGATCATTCCCCATTTGAGAATTTGCCTCTCCTGTGCCTCTTTATTGAGCAGTCATCTAGGCAGGTGCAGCACTTGGGCTGTTACTGCAGGTGTTCTGACAGCCTCGTGCACGTTTTGAACTGCTGCCTTTCTGCAGTCTTATCTGGTGTGCTTTGTCCTTCAGCATTACTGACCTCCAGAAACAGTTACCTGGGCAGGGTGCCCCAGAGTGGCTATAGATAAAACGCCATGACTTAAAGTAAACTGTGGAGAGAAGAAACAAACCAAACCAAACTTCAGGAAATTGTTTTTAAGGCTGCATTTAAAAGTGTGAATAACAAGCACACAGACAAGAATGTTAAAGTCTGTGTCTTTTGCAGTGATTTAACTGAAAAAATGTTGTGCAAGTTTTTTTTATTATTATTTTTTTCTSTTTGTTCTCTCTAAAGTTGGACTTCTTCATTTATGTTCTGCAAGACAAATGTAAATTATCTGGGGTTGGCTTTTGGAAGTGTATGTAGCATTTCTGAGTAGGAGTTTGACTACAAGGCGCATCATTGTCTGCAGTTAAATTTGATGGATTTTAGCAAGATAGGGCTCAAAGAGGCCTCAAAGAAGCCTAGAGATGCCGTCTTCAAAGTTATGCTAAACCAAGATGGAAACCTTCTTGTGGAGCCACAAGAATAGGTCACCTAGGTGCACATTTTATGGCCTTCTGCTGAAGCCAGTGGAAAATGGAGCACCATATTGCCATGGCTTCTGTAGACCACAGATCTTTGAAGTGTGCTTTTTTGGCAGTTTTACCCTTCAGCTGTCTCAACATGGCTAACGTCATCTGAGTAAGTGGTTTGTTGGATAGTTTTAGAAAACAGAATGATATATTTCAATAAGTAACACACGTGGCAATTACCTAATTTGGATTTCCTCCTTTACAAAATCATAAAGATACATAAAATGTTAATACTTAGAAGCATAAGACCTAAATATTAGAACAGCTGCATGACCTATTGGCTTTCTTTAAATCTGAGAACAGAAGTGAAGAGAATATTAAATGCAGAGCAAAGGTTCTTTGTTATATAACTATAGAATAGATTGGCTCAGTTTGCATGTGCAGAGTGAAAGTTAAAAAGAAAGTTTTTATAAATTGTCATATGTTAGAATTCTTTGTGTCTTTTACCTGTTAATTATTTCCATGCACACATGTGGCTGCTGTAGGAAAATAAATATTTCAAGATTTTAAAAAAGAAAGCGTTGCTGAGTTTGTCTTGGCACTCACCTCACCTTACAGCAATTTCTTCTGGTGTGCTGACACATGGAGTTGCTTATATATATTAAAAGTTTTGGCAAGTGCTGTAAGTGGAACATGGACATTGTTCACACGAGTCATGTAGAAATCCTACTTTGCACAGGCTGACAGTATCAAATAGAGAGAAGCATGGGAAAAGTCTCTTATATTTTTTTTAAAAAAATCATTTATTTTTCAAATGCTGCCATCTTTCTGTTATGGAAAGTGAGATTAACTTTCCATAACAGAAACCATTATCTGATGGTTTTTCACACTTTAGTATGAGTCTTTGTTTGTATGCAAAATTCTGAAATTAAGATAACAGTAATTACTTTGTTTCACTTCTTCGGRCAGAATTTGAGGTACTGCTTGTGACAAAAGGCGATGACCAGGCTCAATGTTTTGTGACACTTTAACCTTCCTTGCTGAAAGAGCTGCCTCGCTGGCGGCAGGGCAGCGGCCCCGCGGTCAYGGGCGAGATCCTGGTTCACTTCTCCGCGCCTGTAGGTAGCTGGTCAGAGGCTGCCCCTTCCCTAAAGATTCCCATTAATGAGGGAATCCCGGGGCCTGTGAAGAGCACAACTTGTGTGGATGTTAATACATTGAAAGTGGAAACCCGTTCTCTTTCTTGACCATTTCACTTGAAATGTGAGGATATCAGAGCTGTAGCTGGCAGATTATTCTGTTGTTAAGGCTGCATAACCTTAAGCCTGCATAAGGCTGGGATATTTTTATTAATTAAAATTTAATATTGTGTCTAATTGAAAATCTTTATAGCAGTGCCAGACGGTGGCTTCGTTGTTTGGAAGTCTTCAAATAAAGTGCCTGATCTGTTYCTGAAGACAAAACAGGGAAGGCCTTGGTCTTTTTAGTGTATTTGGAAGAGGGATTTTTTTTGTTGTTTGTTTTTGGTGTTTTTAATGTGTTTCATTGAGAAAATCCCTGTGCTCCCTACTTTTAGAGCAAAGTCCTGGATAGCAAAAGGAAAAGAGCTCTTGCTAGAATGCAACTTTTATTATACTGTGAGAACAACATCCAAACTGGCCAAGTTACAGACTTTGAAAACCTTCATTTTCATGTGCTTCGTGTGCTCAGTAGACACTGCTGGCGTTTATTTTAAACCCATCTTCTCAAAATTCCACTTGTGTTGAGTGGGATCGGTCCCAGGCTCGAGAGCCTGAGCGGGACTTCCCTGCAGTTGTTGCTCGTGGCTGCCGCGCTCTGGGAAGGGACACGAAGTGGGGAGATGCCCTGGTTTTCCGAGTTGCAGCCAAGCAGCCGAATGAGAAGGAAGGGAAGGAAAAAATCTAGGAGGAACTGAGTGGTATGGGAAGGAAGCAGAACTGTGAGGACCGAAGAGGAAGGCAAAGGTTAGCTCTTTAGGTAACATTAGAAATCAGGTCAAAAGTAGGAGATCTGGGAAAAAAATGTGTTAACATTCGAGTCGTGGACATTTGTTTTTAAAAAAATCCCATCTTGCCTTGAGACACTGCATTTTCTGTTGTCAGTAAATACTGGTGAAATGTGCCCCTTATTCCCTCTGGTGCCTGTTGTGCCTTAGAGCTGTCAGTCGCTGTTGGAGCTGCCGTGTGGGGGCCGGCACCGCTCGGATGCTGCAGGTGAGCCCCGCTGGGGTCTGCAGGATGTGAGTTGTGTCCTGCCGTGGGAGCCAGGTGCAYGTCGCACCGCCCGAGGTGGAGGGCACAGCCAAGGTGCTGCTCGAGAAGTGCCGGGATGTGCGCAGCCCCAAGGCAGCTGAGCTCTGCAGTGAGTTCACTTATTTAGCTGTATCCGTKGGAAATTAAGGTAATACAAAGCCTCAAATCTGATAGCATGAAATTTCATGTCAGATTCAAACTCGGAACATTTTAAATCATAAGCTAATCCTCTATGAGTAATTTTTCATAAGGTCTTCATGCTTCACTCTTTGATGCTCCAAGCCCTTTTTTGTATTTCTGAGGATAGGGTTTCTGTTGAATTTTTAAGACCTGCTTTTGGCATGGGGATTTTTAAATGTTGATGGAGAATTTGTCCCTTGGAACTAAGGACTTGAAAATACAAGAAGAGCTATAGGGAAGTCGTGCCCAAAGTCCATTCAGCTCCTTGTACCATTTTGGAGAGTGACCTCCAGCAGCTACCAGGGTTGGTGAATAAGAGCAGGGCAAACGCACAGTTTGCTCTGCTTCAGCCCCCCAGCTTCTTTTAGTCTTTAGGCAAGGGATCCCCTGTGCCACAAGTGGTAGCTGCCAGCTCTCGCTGGAATTGCTGCACTGATTTTTTGAGCTGCTTTCTGAATCTTTGTAAGTTTTGTGCTTGTGTATCTGTACCCAAAGCACAATTTGACAGTGAGTTTCCATCACTTACTTCTGCTTTGGGCAAATCTCCTGTAATATGTTTCAAGCCCTCCACCTATCAGTTTTATTTGATAACCTTAATTCTTTTCTTACAGGCAATGCTCATTTCTATTCTGTAATAATTTGCTGTAATAATTTTCCTGTTCATCATTCTATAGCAGAACAGATTTAATTCCCCTCTAAGCAGAATCCTGGCCTGTCTAGCAGTTCTCGTTGCCTGTTCTGGGCCCTGTCTGGTTGCTCTGCTTTTCAGACTAGGTAGGAGAGCACAGAAGTGCAGTTAGTGATCAAAATGCAAGAGCGTTATGGATTTATGCAATGGCAAAAAATGTGTTCTGCAGTGTGTTCTTTTCTGATAATGCCAGCAGCACTGTACTGTGGGTGCTTCAAAGAGCACTTCTGCATATTAATCTAACACTTTATAGAACATTTTATTGCAATTCCAACATCATCTTCCTAGCTGGTGCACTCTGAGAGTGCCACAGTGTACATTAAATGAGGCTAGTTCTACCCTTGGTGTATCCAGATTAAATTTCGTGGACCATTTTATCATGTTGGCATTGCCTATTGTGAATGGTGGTCTTTGCAGTTGAGTTTTGTTTTGTTTGTTGAGTTTTGTTTTGTTTATAGTTGAATAACATTCTGTCATCACTTGGATTTGTGTTGTCGCTGTTAATTCCCATGTGAGAACACCTATGAATATGCTCAATGGTAGTTTTTTACTAGGCGACCGTAGGATTTTTGGTAGGAGAGAGTGGCTAGTAGGCAGGAATGAGTTTCTCCTCTTTTACATCTTTTACCTAGTTTATTCATCTGTTTGAAGACCTTCCCCTCTTAACCTGTGGCAATTTAGGTTCCTTAAGAGCATTCAGTGAGACTTCACTGTGAACTGTGGAATTCTGGGATTTTAATGCATTTAAAATATATTCCTATTTGCTGCTTGACTCGGGTCAGAAGCTCCGTGCCTGCGTAGATAGAGTTGCAAGATTTGGCCTGGTCTGATGGTTAACCATGGGGAAAAAAACCCTATGTCTGGTACCAGTGTATTCGTTGTTGTGGTTGCATTCAAATCACACCTCACATGTACTTCCTTCCCTCTATCATTGTTCTGGCTGTTCACACCTGTGTTTTGATGAGCATATTGCAATTGGAAGGAAATATTTTTCCTCAGTCAAAGTTTTAGACCAAATGCACTTTTTCTAAAACATTAAATCCTTCATAAAAACAAATTGAAAGAATTAATTTTGAAGAAATTTCTAAAGTCACAAAATAAAAATTGTTTAACTCTGCAACAGTTTGACCCAGACATGAGGCTGTTCCTTTCTCCAGAGAGCTGGTGGCTGGGAAACCTTCTTCAGCATCCAATACTTTCCTTGCAGCCATGAAGTTTAGAGCGATCTTGGGCTCTCTGTCGATGTATTTTACTAATCAAATGCAGAAGTTGATAAATGTTCAACTCCTTGCTTCACGTGGAGTGTACTTAATGCCAATTAAAAAGAATCATGACAAATGGAGGATTAGTTCTTGTGCCAGATTGGGGATTATTAGTTTTAAAAGAAATCGCTTGGAAAGGCTCACTGTTTAATAAATATGTGACATACTAAAGCACCTTACTCCATATGATACTGATTATGGTATAAGTGTTTCTTTAAGATGACATATATCTTTCCATTAAGAATGCGGGATTTACAGAATCAGCCAATAACCATTCCAGTGTTTTGTTTTAAATGCTGGAAAATTGATAGGGGGAATTCCATGTCATAGGTCTTGCATGGTCAAACAGTGCATATCTTGTGGCAACATATTTTTTTCTCTTCATGATTTAAGGTGGAGAGAGAAGGGGGAATGTATTAGAATTGTTATTAAAAAATCTTGTGATGCAGAGAATTCAAATGAAACCCTTGGGGAGCCTTATTTTTCTATCTTTGTAACGTAATTGTTACGGCTACTTTACTGTGTTTCATAGATTTCATAATAATCACAAAACTTGCAGTGGAAAGTAGGTCACTCAATAATTTTTACTGGACTTGAAATTAATGAGTTTGAGCAGATTCCGATTCTGGGTTCTACAATTCTTTGGTATCATACAATATATCTACTAAAAATGAATTCACGTTTTGAAATGTGAGGATTTTACTAAAAGAATGGCTGAAACCAGTAAAATATGACCTGCTTTTTTTATACCAGCTAGTGATGAAAAAGGCGCTAAATTGGATGTTAGAAATAAAAATGCTCCTAAGTTTCTGTAGTACTAGTGACATGCACCTTTTCTTGTAAGAGAAGTTAACTTTGTCTGGTAAGGTGGTGTTGCACAGTAAAAAGAAATTGCTTGACTGCAGATAAATAAAAAATGGTGCTAAATGGCTAAATTTTCATTACATACCCTGTTCGTAAAGCACCGTATGAGTATGATGGGTTATTCCCAGTTTGTCAAGAAGGAAACAGACTCACCCAGAGATCTAGATAAGGGAGCAGAGGTGATGAAGATCACGGTAAAGAGCAAAAGCAGCCAACACCCACACTTGTCAATGTCCTGATTTTAATGCAAATCCATCTATTTTTACACACACACACACACACACACACACACACACATATATATTTTAAGCATTGACTGCTACAGTCATACTGAATTTCACTCATTTAAAAAGTAAAACGTAACTGATAGCCCTTGAGGTCTAAAAAAATGCCACAGTGAAAGTGTCATATATGAATACAGAGAAGAGCAATGCTGTTTTGTCTTTATTTTTTAGATTGTCTTAGGATTTCTAGGGATCACAGATCTGAATACTTCATGTCACAGCTATTGAATGCCTAAATACCTATCTCATGGTGATGTGTGTGGAATATTTTTGTTTCAATTTTATTTATGTGATTGGAAAATATTAACAGGTTCTTTAAAAACAATATATGGCTCCTGATCAAGTTTTTTTCCAGCAGTTTTTAATATGTTAAGCAAAATGCTGACTTGAAATTTTTTTGCCACTATAAAAAAATTTGTCCATCCAGTTACTAGTTTTTTCCTTTAAAGAAAATCAAATATGTTAGATTTTGTGCATTTTTTGAACTAGGACTTCTCTGTATTCAACATTTGTATTCAACTCTGTATTCAACAACTTCTCTGTAATCAACATTTTTGAAGGTGTATTTGAAGGGGAAGAGAGCTAATTTCAAGCACAGAAGCTGTTTTATCTTTAGTGATGCAGAAGGTGAATGAAAAATGAAATTTTAAATAGTTTTTTCCTCAAATATGAAACAAAATTATAATTTTGCAGAAAAGTTGTGGGATTTGGAGTAGGAAGATGCAGTTTAGAACAGAGGAAAGTCCACCAGGTGCACGCGTCTTTGTTTTACTCCAAACGCTGCTCTCGGAAGCTGTTCCTTTTACCTAGTCCTTTGCTCCTAGTTACTTGACTGCATTAGACATGGAGCTCACTGTAGACAAAGCTCAGTTTATGTTTATGACTAGAAATGGCTGTGACTTCCAAAACCTGYGTGCGCCCGTGGGGCTGCGCCGCAAGGAAGGGCGGCTGCGTAGGCTGCCCCGTCACTGCACATTGCAGAGAGGGGTGTCAGCTGCATTGATGCTTTCAGATATCAAACAGTACATTTCTGTTGCTAAACAGTTAGTCTCTTGATTGCTATTTTTTAAAAATTTTGTAAATAACTATTGGGTTTTGCTCATTTGCTTTTTAATTCGAAGTCCAGTGACTCTGAGTAAACCTCCCATGCTGCCTACATTCCAATTTGTCTCCTAATAATTCCAGTGAATTTCCTCTCTCTGTGCATTGTGCTTAAGCAGAAAAGCAAAGCTTTTTTTTCTTCCCTTGCACCGTTTTCAGTGCACGTGCATYGCCTGTGTGTTTGTGGGAAGGTTCCATAGCATTCCTGGCTATGGTGATGCCACTTGTTTGTTTTGCCAGCTTGAAATAATTTGGCTAAATGCTACAGGCTGCTCTTCCTCCAGAAGAGATTAAATTGGTCAAATGATGATRAAAGGATAAGTTTCAGGGAGAGAATATTCATAGTTAAAATACTGTTAAAAATACAAAGCCTCTTTCAYATTATATGTGACTGAGCTCTTAAGAAGCTCTGTCAGGAAGAAAAAAATTTCACAACTAACTCGAATTAAATACTAAAAACCTGCAAGTTTTCCTTGAGGAACTTTGTGTTCCCTTGCAGCCCAGGCTTCTGTCAGGTGCTGACCAAGCTGTCTGACGTGCTTTTTGAGATGCAAAATGGAGCCACGAGGGGGGATAAACAGTGGGGTTGTGGTTCAGAAAGAAAGTGCACTGACTTTCCGTGAGTATCCCGCCGTGGAGACGTAGCACAAACACGCTCCGTGAGTTTGTGCCGCGCGGAACAGGCCGTCGTCCTCGTGTGCGGGAGCGGAGCGGGGCGGCTGCGGGGCCGCCTGACGCTCCCGCGGGAGCCGCTTGTCGCCCCCGCGGTGCCGGATTCGAGCGCTGTGGGGCCGGCCCAGGTCTGCTGCTCTTTGCTGCCCCGCGCCCTGCCGGACTGCTGGGAAAAGGCCCGTTTTTCTGAATTGCACCATAAATCTACATTTATTCATTCAACATTTCTCGGGGTCGGAAAACTGTTTTTAGAGAACTCTAACCTGCATACTTCAAAAATTGGAGTATCACATCGTAATTCGGAGTAATCAACTATTAAAATGCTGTGTGTCTTTTTTCTCCTGGTGGTCTRCAGCAACTTTTATGGAGTTCTAAATGTTATTGCAGTATAATACTTAAATCTTCACTTTTCATGTTGTTTATTCTGAAATACATTTTCTACCCACATATTGAAATACCAGTTGGTTTTGCTATTGAAGAGGCTATTTTATATTGTGTTTACATTAAAAGGTCTACTTTGTGCTCTAAGAGCRCTGAGAACTTGTTTATGAGGTGGGTATATATTCAGTAATGAAAAACGCCATTCAGTGCTTTGACAGAAATCTTTGAAAAGGGCAGAAAATGGTATTTATACAGTGGCAACCCACATGCATCTGCGCGATCCTCTCAAACTCGGCCGCTCTAATCGTGGGCCTGGTGAATGGGAAGGCAGGGGGCTTTGGACTGCCTCAAAGATTAGCTGCTCCTGCTGCTTTCTAATTACCAGAATCTGGACAGTCATTTGTCTGACYGAAATAACGCGTCCAGTCGGTGCCTCCCAAGAAAAGCCTACATAATGTGCTCGCAAGAAGAGGTTTTCAGTCTCTCAGTGGGATGTCACGGGGTATGTTTATAAACTCCAGCCTAGCAGTTGCTGTGCAGTGGAATTCCGTTGGTATTGAGATAATAATTTGCACAGTCAAATTGCTTTCTATACAAAAACCCAGGGAATTATGAGGCTCTAATCCTTTATTAATGTCAACCCACAGGCAGCAAGAAAGCGTAAGATTGCCATTCGGAAAGCCCAGGGGAAAAATCTTGAGGCCATCCGAGAGCTGAATGAGTATCTGGAACAGTGAGTGTCTTACAAGAATGCTGATTGTGTTTTGCTATTCTGATAAATCTTTTTAATTAAAAAGGAATTTGCATTTGATTTAAGCCTTTGCTTCCATGCTGGTCATTTACAGAATGCCTTCGCACATTCTTTTTCCTCCCTTGCTTTCTCTGTACAGGTTTGTTGGGGACCAAGAAGCTTGGCATGAACTTGCAGAACTTTACATCAATGAACATGAGTAAGTTGTTTGCTAAGTCCACATAAATCTGTTAAATTGAAATCTACTCCATGGCAGTCAAAGACATCAGAGGKTGTTTTGACAAGCCTGTGTTAGAAAGTCTACAGTCTCATTTCCAATACAACAAGCATCACCAGGAAATAWTTAACAACCTTATCTGACTACTGAATGATTTCACAACGCATTTGATTTTAAAGCAAAATCAACTTACTAAATTATCTGTATGTTTCTTTAAATATATATATATATAGTATAAAAAACAATTATATGTGTAGTAGAGAACAGAATACATTGTCCATAATTTCTCATTCAAGTGATGTATTTACTACTACTAATTTTAAATTCACAGCGTCCAAAAACAATTGCATGAACTGTATGTAAGATTMTGTTTTTCTGTTAGTTTGCCTGCGAAGGATCTTGTAAGTTATACTTTTAACCCTGAGGAAAGGGGCAAAAAAGGAAGAAATGCACCCAACCCTCCCCCCGAGCCAGCCAGCAAAAACATGGATCCAGAGCTGGAGGTATTCGGTCGCCTGGGTACAAAAGCCAGTGCCATCAGGAATGCTGAATGCTGTAGTAACTTGCTTATTGGATATTTAATGTTTTTGTTAGCTTTTTTTATTGCTGTAGTGACAGGAGGAAATCCCAGTGTGAGAGGATTATCTCCAAGCCTTAGTGCAAGTTTTCTAATATCACAGCTTTAATTCTAACCTCTGCCCAAAGGCATCTGCCCCCCTCCACTTTAGTTCTTCAGCCTGGCCTGGATTATATCACATTGTTTGCTTCCTTCCTTTCCAGAGAGTAGTAAAAGAAACAAATTCTCAAGGAAAAAATAGGCATTCTCGTTGTCATGAAAAAATTGTTCCTCCCTCACTTGTCCTACTCTCACCAAAAATAATCACTCAGCTCTTTCAAATGCTGATTTAAAGAATAATCTAGGATTTCGATATGCAAGCTTGCATTTGCTTTGGGAAATTTACCAGCAACTTTTCCAAGAAAATAGCTGTTCAAAAAAAAAAAAAAAAAAAAAGAAAAGAGCTCTAATATATAAAAATACATTTAACCTTGTCAGAACAGTCGGTACAAAAATGAGTGGAGCAGACATATTTATTATTACTCTTTTTTTTCCCCTTTGGCTATGATCTTCATTAAAAAATACTGTAGTGGAATTTGAGAAATAAATTGCCTTTGCTTGTGCTTACGTTGGTCTGTAATTCCAATAAAAATAGTGTGCAGAGTTTTCTCCAGGTCACTGAAAAAAAAAATTGACTGTGCTTAGGGTACAGTTCTGAACATTATCTGAAGTTTAAATAGGAAAAAAAAATGGAATCTGGGCCAAAAAGCAACTAAAAGTTCGTTTTTCATTGAAGGAAATAATTAGCCAGCTTACCTATTCTATGAATAAACCCAATTTAGTCTTGACTGTGAAATTGCCATGCTGGTACCATTGCGTATGGAAAAGGTTGGATGTACAGGGTTTCTGTCGTCCCCAACTCCGTGCTCTGTTCCGATCCGAGGGCTTTGGCTTCCTTTTGATCTGCCACTTTTGGCAAATGAGCTGATGATTCTTTCCTCTCCACGTTTCTACACTGWCATAACATTCATAGAGGAAAATCACAGTATGTTTATTTTAAGAAAAAGATGATGCARATTATATGGTTTAATACTGCCTCATTTTTGCTAATTTGCCTTTTCTCTAATATTAAGTATTTGCCAATACTTGTGTTACARACATTGTGTCTCTGTTTTTGAAATCCTGCCATGCAAACCCTTCTGAGCGTCCACTTTCAATAGATGCAACTTATGTAGAAAGCAGTTAGGATTTTTGTGAAGTTCGAATTTTTGTAATTAGTGCAAATAAATGAACATTTTGAGCTAATAATTCATGCTGAAAACCTTAAACAAGTGGTAGCCTTTTCTTGATAATGGTAAGTTGTTGCTTGTTTTGACTGGTTTAATGCCGTCTTCACACACACATTTGAACTTGTCAATTTTTGAGCTGTTTTCATTATAGTTTTAGGCATGAACTTGGAAGCCTGATTTAAAGTAACTTCTAGTATGTAAAATTTGCCTATCTTGATTCCTCTAATCATTTGTTAATAAGAAATGGATAATTTTTCAAGTTTTTCTTGAGCTGTTAAATATATACCAGGACCATTACATTTAATAAAGATTTCACATTATAGAATATAAAAATAGTAATTTGTAGTTTCAAGTATCATTTAAAAATATTACATTTCTTTTGATCATGTCACATGAAGTTATGAAAGAAAATCAAGACTCCTTTTCCTCTGCTCTAATGAAATTGAAGCAAAGAGCTACACACTTTTTCATTTTTATGTCACTTTTTATTTTCCTTTAGCTATGCAAAAGCAGCCTTCTGTTTAGAGGAACTTATGATGACAAATCCTCACAACCACTTATAYTGTCAACAATATGCTGAAGTAAGTATTATCAGCAAAATCTATTGTGTTTGACTGTGCATTCTGTTTTTATATTACTTAAGTGATGAAAATGGAGTAAAAATAGTTCTTATTAATTTTTCCCTGGGAGATTTAAGAGAGTACACAGAGAACATATTAGTTTAAAACRTCTCGTAGAACTTAATATGGTAAGAAAACTGTGATTTGTTATTTAATACAATGATGAGAATAAACTATAAATAAGAACAAGGGCAAAAAATGGTGAATTTCATTTTTTAAATGAGCTATTCTTGTTGAAGGGTTTATGCACTTTTCAAATTAAGTGTATGAGAAGAGGTAAAACTTTTTCATAATAGTGATGTCTAGGAAATTRCATACTCCTTGCAACTGCAGAGCCAGATCTCGGAACACTCTTTGTAGGAATTTTTGTCTGTGAAAGGACCCTTAAAAGATTTTCTTTTTAAAGGTTTTTAACAGTTTACAGCATTTTTTCAGATACTTATACTGTTAACTGCTGGGRAAAAAATTAATTTATTTTGTTACCAGGAATAGCATTGAATTAACATTAAAACTTAAAAGTCTGAATAGCTTTGTGCTTGAAAACCTGTGAAAATCTTCTAATATTTATCGCTTTCTTTTTTTTTTGATTTAATAATAGACAAAATTAACAGTTAAGTGATGGATTTTTTTTTTTTCGTTGTTCAGCATTTGAATGCACCATAAAAGACTGAAGAAACATAGTGTGTATTTGGAGCAGTCAGAATTTAGATTTAGATTTAAAGCTTTTTATTTTCATAAGGGACAATCCCAAAATTGTTAGTAATTCATTAATAGACTCAAAATAATCACTCTTTTATTATAGCAGCTGGTATTTAAATTAGTGTTGGCCTTTTTCCCCGAGTTAAATATTTTTTAAAGAAATTCTTTACTGAAAAGAGCTCAGACTGCTCCAAGCCCAGTGTTTTGCCTTTGACCGGACTCACCCCATTTGAAATGTGGAACACAAATCTGAAGAGACAKTTCATAATATCTTTGATTCAAGAGCGAATGCCTGATGATATGTGCAGGTTTCAGGAGTCTATCATTTTTACAGGTCAAATATACTCAAGGGGGGCTTGAAAACCTCGAGCTATCGAGAAAGTATTTTGCACAAGCACTGAAGCTGAACAACAGAAATATGAGAGCTTTGTTTGGACTTTACATGGTGAGCTTGATTCTTTTTGTTGTTATCATTTTGCATGTGTTATGCATGTATTATTATCCTTTACATTTTTATGACTTTTTTCCCTTTGCTTTAACTTAACACTTCAGATTATTAATGCCTTTATTAAATACTGCATAGTAATAATTTAATGCCAATGGTTAAATTTTTTTWAAAAAAGTCAAATCTGAATTCTGTGTTCTTGTATGTATATCCTGGTTCCCCCATCCCAGATAGGGTGATGATACGTTATTAACCCTAATCTCAAAATATGTTATTGAAATGTTCAAACTGTAACATTCAGCTGCTGTTAATTATGCTTCCCATGGAAGCAAGGCATTAGGTGCTGCCCATACAAGAGTTTTTTGACTTGATCTTCCCCCCGGGATGGTCGTGTATTTTGACTATCACTAGAGTTATAAATGTACAGGATCTGTTCATGTCTCAGTTTTTGCCAACTCTCCAGATGGTTTGAGCTTTCTCAGTTTTGCTTGCAAATGCTCTGTTCTGTCAAGTTTATTTGATCTATGATGAATTCATTTTCAAATATTTTAAGTCATCTTTATTATTTGTTAGTTTCCCTTTATTTCAGGCCCTTTAGAGGACCTCAGTGCGTCCAGAGGTTTCACAGGCCTCATGCTTGTAAATGACTTAACCTAATGAATCTCAGCCATTTTTGACATCTGTCCATCTGTGACATCTGTTTAGGGATTTCAATTGGGCTCCACTTTAATTTCTGTATTCCATCCTTTAATTTCTTCATTCCATGGCCAGTTCATCTGTGCCATACACACACACATGTATATATATATATACATGCATACCTACACACACGTTTTCTTAGCAGTAACCTCCTGTGTGTGGTTTTCAGTTGGTATCTCTATAGGACTGCCACAGGAGTGCTAGGTTAAAGGAGAAATCTCTTTTTTCTTCTACTCGTGGAGACCCCATATACTTTGATATATGTGATTTCCCCAACTAGAAAAAGCTGATCTATGCTGTTGTAGTCTTTCGTCTTACTCAGAGCTCTCCAACTATAAATCTTGCTCAAAGATTTGTAGAATTGTACCAATTCAAAGAATTGGAATCAAAGAATTGCAACGTGAGGATACCTTCTTGCAGAAGGATTTAAAGGCACACTCCTCTCTGCAGAGTGGTGGACTATTGAAGGTAGTGCCTGCATTTTTCTTTTTTCCCAAATTGCTGTTTTTTTTTTTTTTTTTTTTTTATTCCAATTTTAAGTGGAACTCTCAGTTTCAGAGTGAGGGTTTATCCTATCCAGCAGTGTTATGTTGAGTGTGGCAGGCACCACAGCTTGTACTGCCATGAGTAGAGCATCTGTAGAAGGAACGGCTGGCACCAGTGCTTCAGGTTCTGAGCAAATACTTAGGCCTCCATGGAAGGTCTTTCTTGAGGTCTTAGATCTTTTAAATTATCTTTTTAATAACATAACTTTTTTTTTTTTCCTTTTAGAAGGGGTTTGTAGGGAGAGGGCATGCAGGAAGCTCTAAGACTTTCTTCAAATGCCAGATAATAGTAACAGAAATTGCTGACAGGGATCACCTTTTCTTAGACATCCTATTTAAGACATGAGCCTTGGACCTAATCTTCCTAACCAGTCTTGGATTGGTGAATAGATGCTCAAGGAAGAAAAGGAGAGATCCTTGCTCTTCCTTTAGAGATTTAACTTTTAAGAAATATGTACTTGGAGGAAGTGTTGATGCTGTATATGTAAATATGTTCATTAGCCTCAGTTGATTTTTAGTTGCAYGTACACATAGAGAGCTCAAGTGATTCTAGAACAGCCATTAAGATTTATAATGGCCAGTCTGGTCTTCTGCCAGATATTACCTCTCACCAGTTATTGGCAGTCTGCAAAGTAGATTGTGAGTCTCTTACTGATGAGAAATATTTTTAGTAGTACCTGAGAGTCACATGCAGAACCCTGGATGTGCATAACAGATAAACTAGTACAGAGGAATGGAACATGGCCCAAATTGCTTCACTTTCTCTTGGATGGTCGCTGTCAGATCACACTGGGTGATTTCTGCAGCTGCAGCTTTATTTACTCTGTTCGTGCATCTACAATTTGGCTCYCCATTTCTTGGTAACCCTGTTTCCAGGTTTAAGATCTGTTCTTGCTGTGGCTGCTGCTTTAGCACTTGACAGACAAGCCAAGCACTTGTTGTCCCTGAAGAAAATCCATATTCCTGGTAAATGCTTCATAGAGGTTTGCAGCCCTGTCTGCCCAGGAAATTTATGTCTAAGGCTGGGGCGCCACAAGTAAAGGTGTCYATCTGTTTACTTCATGCTTACATATTTATATATTTTACAATCGTCTCCCTTTCTTTTGTGTCCCCAGTCTGCCAGCCACATTGCCTCCAACCCAAAAGCAAGTGCAAAAATGAAGAAGGATAACATGAAATATGCCAGCTGGGCAGCCAACCAAATAAACAGAGCCTACCAGGTTTGTACAGAATTGTGTTTGCTACCTAGCATGTATTTTACATCCTCTCATGTGTGTTTTTATCAGAATTCAAAAAGTTACATATGACAGTTAATATGAATCAACCTTATTTGCTTGGATTATGTGTATTCTGCTTCTGTTCATTTTCTTGGAAATCGTAATATATTAATACAAGTAAAGTTTATATTTTACATTTATTAATTTGTATTGTGCATTCATTAACTAAAGGTTTCTTTTTCTGGTTTGCTGTTTAAATGACACCCTCCCTTTTGTTAATAAACCATCTAGGTGTTCGTGATGGGAACACCTAGGATGGGAATATGAAGTCAACATTAACTGCAGATTGATGTCATCCCAAGATATAATACCTAGAAATTTATATGTACAGGTTTTAAATAGAGTGAAAGTTTAATGCAAGTTTGGTTATGGCAGTTTGTACTTACTTGATTCACAGCCAGGTGGGTTTTTTTTCATTTGCTTGTTTTTTTCTGTGGCTTTTTCCTTTTGCTAACAAAAGGAAAATCTCTGAGAAAATAAGGAAGAAAATAAAGCTTTCATTTGGAGCCTTTTTTTTTCCCCGTGTTGTTTCTGTGAAGTTATTTAGGCACTTAGTGAAACATTTTTGGCTGATACTTACCAGAACTGGTCACTTTAAGACAGCTCCTGTATATTTAAAACAAATATCATGTCATAACTTCTGCATGACTTCATGCTCTTGTGATACCTCACGTACTTCAGCTGTTTCAGAYATGGAGTGACAAACACCCTCTCTGACCGCGTGGGGAATTTAGCTTTGCAGCAGGTGTAACTGCCAGCCTGGATTGGGGTGAGCAGGCAAACACCTCAGCCAAGGCCCGCAAGGAGCTCGGGGACCGCAGCAGGACCGGCTCTGCTCTGGGTGTCCCTGCTGGAGCGGGGGGTTGCACTGGATGCTCTCTAGAGGTCCCTTCCATCCTCAGCCGCTCTGTGATTCTGTGGGACGGCGCCAGCCCTGCCCAGCTGGTTACTCGGACGGGACACGGGAGGATTTGGCCACTCCAGTGTTCACATGAGGCACTTAACAACATCCGAGTGCTGCAGCGAGGGGCGTCTGGCGGTGCAGGAGGTGGCAGGTTCCCCCGTGGGTCGCTGCGGATTCGTTGCCCCTGCAGAGCATTGATCAGTTGGGAGCTGTTGTCTCTTGGATGTACGGATGTGCTGGGACGAGGGTGTCCTCGCGGCCTCCTGYGTCAGAGTGGGCTTCTCAGGGCACRTGGTGAGCTGGATCCCTGCGTTACATCCGTGAATCCTCCCCACGTCCCTGCAGTATCCAGAGCCCTTTGCAAAGTGAAACGAGAGCCTGAAAAGCTTGTTGAATTTGGCACTGACTGACTTCATTAGTTGGACCTTCTGGTAGTCTTAAATGCAGTTTGATCTGTAATCATGTCCCAGAGAGTAAGATACATTGGCAATCCTGACTTGGGTGCCCAATAAAATTATAGGAATTTCAGACTACTAAATATGATGTTATTAATGGTGAAAAACTGCTCTTTAGCAATTGCTTGTAATGAGATCTTTTCCCATTCTCAGACTGGATTTTGAGCTTGGATTACCACCAGTTTGCTCAATAATTTTGGAAAATGTCCTTTATTTTTTCAAGTTCAGGACTGCTTCTTGTTTTTCGTGCAGTTTACTGGAGATATTTTTACTGGTGTGCTGCTTCTTTCTGTTTATCCTCTCAGTCAAGTGGTGTGCTTTGGCATTGGATTTCTACTTTTCCTGTGCATTCCGGTTTGAAATTTAAGCAAATTTATGTTTATTGTCATTTAAAAAAAATTCTTTGAGCATTTAAAAAAAAAAAACCTTTCATGAATGCTTGTTAGATGGTGGAGCAGTTTCTTTAAAGGGAGATATAGTGAGAATAAGTTGAATTAAATACTTTTTGCAAGAGCACAGGTRTTTGTTCCATATGACTGGTTAATATTTTTACTTCGCTGTTGAATATGTAGCTGCTGTACTTCTTCTCCTAAGTTCTTTAATCGAGGAGAAATATAAACTTAAAAAGGTGAGAAAGGTTTTGTATGAGAGCTTGCTGCTTGGAGCTTGAATTCCCAGCTCCTACCACGGGCCCTTGAAAAAGGGCATTATTGTCTAGGCCACTTAAATTTAATTCATTGGGTTAAAAAAAAAAAAAAAAGAAAAAGAAAAACAAAACCTTGTTTAAGAAACATTATAGAAGTGCTGATTACTGAAAGAATTGTTACAAGTGTAGTTTTGCATTACGTTGTCACTGAGAAACTGGCTCTTCCGTGGGTGCAGGTTCTGGGAGGGAAGGAGGAGCTGCCCCAGCCGTGGACGTGAGCGACACGGTCACTTCAGCGACCCGTGGCTCTTCCTTTAGCTAATTGGTTTAACACGTCCCCACTCGGAGCGTTTCGGTGGAGTTTCAGCTGCCACGTTGGGCTGAGGGGCAGCCAAGTCCTTCACGTGCCCCTGGTCACGGTCGTTTTCCAGAGATGCTCCTTGGCTGCAGCGCTAAATTCTCCTGCGCTAGGAGTCCGTGTGTCCACCACGGTGGGAGGGGTGATTTTGTTACAAACCATCTGGGAAAAAGCAAATTAAATCAGGATTTTAAGAAACGGATTCCRGCTCAATCAGTCAAATTGCAGCGTAATGGCAGAATAGACAAAATAATTGTTCGTCAGGGCAAATTTGAGGTGATTAGATTTCCAAGTTTCCCTCTGTTTGTTATGACGCAGGGGTTGGKTTTGTTTGCTCAGCCTAGAGCGCCCGTCAGTAGCTTGAAGTGAACAAGCCCCGCTCTTCAGCTAATGCCCTGTGTCAGCTCTGATCTCGGGGCCCCGATGGACAAGTAAAATTAGTAAAAAGACRTTTATTTTGAACCCTTCCTCTGCTTCCACGCTGGCGGGTGTCTCACGCGCAGCTTTCTGATCACGGTTGATTTAGACTGCTGTGATTTTTAATGAAAGTCTCAGAAAACCTAGTTTGCAACAGTGTTTTCAGTCAAGGATTTGGGGGTTGGAGAGTGGGGGTGTCTCTCTATCTRTTTTTATTAAAAGATCTGCACCTCCCCGCTTGTCTGGTTAGTGTGAAGAAAAAGAGAACACTGCATTAAATCCAAACCCTAGCAAAAGTTCCATCTATCAGCTGGGACTGCATTCAGAAATACCAGATTTTCTTCGAAAGTTGATTATTGCAGGTCATTCTGAAAACTGCACAACCCAACAAATAGGCTTATCCTTACGACTGCAGTCAAACCATGGGGCGGTCRTTCCTATTCTGGAAATATGGAATAAGAAAATACAGTGTGTTCACTAGGTTCTTTAAGCGTGTTAAGCCCTGTCCTCATGAAAACATGTTATTTTTCGGGGTGTTTAATCCGAAATGACGTTCATGTGGTGTTCCAAAACAGTATGTCTAAGAACTACGCCTTGACTGGGAATCCCAGTGTGAGATTTCAGCAGGGGTCGGGAGCGGGTTGGCAGGATCTGCAGCTCGTTGGCAGGGCAGTAACTACCTGTGCCTGCCCACTCAGTCTTCCTTAACAGGTCATGAAGAGCTTAAGTTAATTACAAGAGAGAGGGGACACATTATAAATCAAGGACTAAGTGCGCAAGACAGCAGTGGTATTTGAAATAAAAAACATCAAATTGGAAATTTATCGAGTGCTTAGATGTTAATGTATAAGATAGAGAATAAGCTGTTTCACTAATAGCAAATTGTACTTGCTGCTTCTGTAACTTCCTTACCAACCTCCTGAGCCCTAAATGCGAAACTGTTTTAATGCAGGTGTATTAAAAATGGTTGAGATTTTCACTTGACTAAAGCAGCAGCCTAGTCCCTAAATCCATGCTAAGAAAGGGTGAGGAGTGATGGGGATTGTCAGTACAGTTAGAAAACTCCTGTGAAGATCAGCGTGGGGTAGTCAACAACTCCTGCACATCTCCCTCCTCTCCCAACCTTGGCTCTGTGCAGCATAGTGAATATAAAGTTATACTCTCCAAAAGTAGCATTTATCAAGCTCTGTCTGCTGTTGTTATCAACCTAGGTTTTATCTCAAAAATTTGGAAATTGCACTGTAATAGATTACAATCAAATTAAAGGTCATTACTTACTTTGAATTGTGAAATGTAATTATATGATGACGGAATTACATTATAGACATTTTGATAAGTAGCTCATTCTTCTCTCTGTTGCTCTAACAAAAATAGACTTGATTAGCTTTATATCAAGTCTATTTAAATCATGAATATAGTTTAAATCATAAGAACAATTCAAGTCTGAAATAAAATCAGTGTTATAAGTCACAGCAGAAAAAGCAGTGCTAAGATTTTCTCTTTATTTGATAAGGGTTAATTGYAAAACAGTATATTTTTTAGTCTTAAAATCTCAAATTCAAAGCAAATGAATGAAATTAAGAAATTTATTAACATTTTCATGACTTACCAGAGGAAGTCTGATATACTTTGCATTCTAGTAAAAACAATAAGTCTTAATGAAACATTAAAGACACTGCTTTTGAGTTTGTATTAGAGTTGATGCTTTTTAGGGTCTTTCTGCTGGAGAATTTCTGATATATGACAAATGATTTCTTTCTTTTTTTCAAGTTTGCAGGCCGCAGTAAGAAAGAGACTAAATACTCCTTGAAGGCAGTGGAAGACATGTTGGAGACCCTGCAAATCACTCAATCTTAGATGGGCACAAAGAGATACGTTGTTAAATTTTATAATTCTGTGATCAACCTCTAAGGACCTGTGGGTTAAGTTAATGTAGTGCTGTTAAAAAGTAATTTTGTATTGATTAACATGGCTATCTAAAGTAACATTTTTTATGAAAAGTGAAATACCTATTTATTGCTGCTATAAGAAGTGAATACACACTGAAATGAATAACTTATCCCAGGAAGACAGCTTAAAGAAATTAAATATGTTGCACATCCGTCTCTTTAGATTTTGTATGTACAGCACCAGCTTTCAAGCCATAACTTGTAGAAATAAACCTGTTAAATGATTTAAAAAGTTACAGTGATTTATTGGGTCTGCCAGTCACCATTATAAATTTCCATGTAGATGAATACTGTATGATGGAGTCCATTCTTACTTTTGTATATTTAAGAGTTGAAGTGTGCTACAGGGATACTTTCTGGTCAATATTTACCATACGACAAGATGTGATTGCTGTGCATGAATATATTGTCATAGAGAAACGTTTCATTATGGTATTGCTCCCTGGTGCTACAGAATGGGGAGAACCTGTTTGTAGGGTTTACTCTAGTGGGACTTTTGTACTGGCGTAAGGCCAAAGGCGTTCCTTTCTGTGGCTTTTGTGGGCAAATCCTTGCCTGTCCACTTAGTTCTCCAATCAGTATATCTATGTATATGTGCTTTCTATYCTTTCTGTCCTTCACATCAAGAGTTTGAAGACCTTCTGGAAACAGGGCTGCGTCCTCCTCACTTCTAGCTTTGTGGCTAATRTCTGCTCTACCTCCTCACTGGTGTAAGCTGTGGTACATTATATTAGTTTCCCCACAATAACTGGTATGGCAGAATAAGTTTGAAGCAGTTTATTCTATAGCCTTGTACTCACTGGAGGATAAAAGTGTGCATGAAGCCATTAGTATGTGTAAGCCTACACCACATTTGCCCTTCAGGAACTCATTTATTTATTTGAATCTTTAGTCAAACACCCTAATTCATGCAGTTCTCACTTTGGYTCTTGCTTGTGTGTATACTCGGAGAATTCAGTTTTGCAGGTTTAATTTTTTATTGCAGCTCCGGTCAGGGTACATGACAGCAGCAAAACATGCTTGACAAATTCTAATAAAAATATTGCTATGATGATTGTTACCACCATCCAGAATAACTGACTTGACACGCAGTAGGAGGTATAAAATTTGAAAGGCACCGGTTAAAGGTTATGCATTAAGATGTCCTTTTTATGACCCCAGACCTGATCTAGTAAAACAAAGCTGCGCTCTTGCTAAAACAAAATCAGCAACAAAAACTTCCCTTATGGGCTCAAACTTGAAAATGTGTATAAAGGTGGTTTTGTGAAGCAATACCTTCTGGAAATAGAAGTTCTCGTTCCCATTTTCTGTGAAATAGGTTGTCACAGGCAGGGTGGTGCCGTGAGGGCATGGGTGCTGTGCCATGAGAATGCATTATATGAACAATCTTAAATTACTGCAATGTTGCTGAAATACAAAACTGTTAAAAAGTTTATAAAATAAAATATTATGGTGAATCACCCAAATCAAACCCGGTGAAATATCGCAGATCCTTTAAACTAGTATACTGACTGGCCTCAAAATACTATTTGTGGTAGACGATATATGTTTCAGGTGGAAAAACAAGTTAATCTCACAAGTRAACATATGCATTTCTGTTCAGTTTCCAGTCTTTTATTGTATGAGTGTGCCATCTAGAGTTTTAAGTCTTCATTAGTCTTGTTTTTATTTTACCTACATCTCAAATAACATGGTCTTATTCTGAAAGTACAATAGTGGAGAGCTTTACTGTAGACTAAAATTACACAGATTAAAGGGCTGAGTAGTGCAGCCTCACTCTATGGCAGAATGTTTTCCTTGACTGTAGGAAACCCATCACTGCTGGGTGTTTTACTGGAAGATGTAGCCTAGTTATGATGCTACAGAAAAGACCAACTAGGTTGGCATCTGAGTCTGTAGTGTGATAGAAAATGYACATAAGTTTTGTCCTAAATCTGTCCTGTTGAATGCAAGGATTTGATGGCAGATTTCATCTCACTGAGCACTTAGAACCACCTGTTTTTTGGTACTGCCACTATTGAGGTTATAAATTGGACTAGCAAATATTTCTGATAAATTCATGTTCACTTAAAAGGTAAAATGAATTATTCCTATGAAAGTGCACGGGCAGTTTTTGAATGCACTGTTGAATTCCCCTGTGAGAACTGAGTGTTTTTTCCCTATATTCAAATAATGAAAAAAACCTTTTATTCCTCTCTCTGCAGGCTATTTTATAGTTATTTCCCTACAATCTCAGCAAGGGAAGAGTACAGAAAGGAAGCTGAAATATGACATGAGTTTTTTTTCTTCTTTTTATTTTAGTAAATGATTTGTAATATATTGCTGATGATATCTTGGATTAAAGAATAGGCTTCAAAGAGAGTTAACAAATAGACTTGATATTCTGTATTGTGCTCTGATAGTGACAAATGCTACATAAAAATATTGTTTTCAAGCATGCAATCTCCTCTGCATAAAAGACTATGGTTTCATTCTGTTTCAACTGATAGCAAAGATCTGGCACTTGGCAATGCCAAACAGTTAAGCAATGACTTATGCCTATTTTGGGCAGCTGTGCTTTGATAACAGACTTGATAAGGGCGGGTTTGGTATGATCATTGACAGGGCAGACTCAATTCCACCTTTATAAAACAAGTTACTTTTGCCCAAAAGTTATACAATTCATATTTTTTAGTTGCAAAAAGCACATCTTGTTTAGAATATATCCCTAAATCTCTCCAGTTCGGTGCCCAGAATATCTTACAGTTGCCATTGGAAACTCTGTTATTAGTCAACGGAGGGCTTCCTCTTGGCCGTGCTCTATTTGTGATGGCATCTGCGTTTGCTGGTCGCTGCACTTACAGTGGAACTTGTACACCAGCCAGCTTTGGAAGGGAGGGGAAAAGGAAAGCAAATCAAACTTGACTTACTGGCATGAATTTGTTAGCTTCTTGTTACTTGCACCCTCATCTTCCAAGAACACCAACTAGCTATAGTCAGGTTTGCAATAATAACTATTCTTCTTGTAACTCGAGAACTCCTATGTAGTCAGCTGTAAAACGAACACTTTATTAAAATCTAAATGTAGAGATTCCAGTTAAACAGCGTTATGCAATGTGTCTTTACCATGGTGTTCACGGAAAGGGTGGCTCTGCTACCCTCCATCAGGTTGGGATCAGAGTAGAGGATGAGATACTGGTTTGCATACTTCTGTAGAGAAAACTGATTTTGCTTAAAACAGCTGGAAACACTGCATTATTCAGTGCTGAAAGAGAATTTTAGCACCAACTATTATTTTACTACAGATATTTGAATCTACATGGAGAGTGAAGTACTTGGAATTGGTCATTAGTCTTATCTGAAAGGACTCCGCACCCTTAGAGATCACTATCCTCTTGATAGGCACCAGCTGGGGGTTGGGTTTAACCCAGAGACTAGTTTTCAGAAAGAAGTGGTCATTAATCTATCTTCCTTTTAGATCAGGGAAAGAAAAAATGTTAGGAAAGGTTGTTTTTCAGGTGCTGCATGTGAAATGGGAAGCCCTTATCAGTGCAGTTCCCTAAGTAAGTTTACTCTCCCCTGTTAGGGGGAAATGCTCTTCTGTAACAAGCAGTTCAAACCTTCTCCTGCCCCTTGAGTATGAAGAAGCAAGGCCTGTGCAACCCATATATGGAAGGCCTTTCTAGGACAAGTTCTGAAAGAAACAACATTGATGCCACAGGCTCCCATAGGGGAGCACTGCTGGTGCGCCCTGAGTTATTTCCACCATAAAGGAGCTGAGAGAGACCCACCTGACAGTGCCCAGAGCCTGCAGCGGCTCCACCATGGACACGGGCCTACCTGGAGGGTCTGCCCCTGTCCCGGCCTGTCCTTCCTGGTTTCCTTTTCCCCGGCTGCCACTGTGGTGACTCTGGGACCTCTCCTCCATGTGGAGCTGCGGGGGCTGTGGGTGACCTCCCATCCCCTGGGACTTCCTTTGGGCGTGTTTATGTTTGTGTAATGAGTTTTTATTAAAACATGTTATAGCATAAATATACAAGGGGCATGGAGCAAAAAAGCGAGGGAAAACGTTTCCAGATGGGAGGCCTGTTAGTCAAGCTCAGAGGGGCAGCTATGGGAGAGCTGCGTTTTCAGCCCACATTGGCCAGCGCCAGTCCAAACACTTGCTTCCTTGCAGAAGATGACCGAGGGTGCTGTGTTTTGGCATTGGGTAAATAATGAAAGGTATTATAAAAGCAAAAAAGCAAAAAAACGTGACAGAAACTGCAGTGCAAATTACCCTTTCTCCTCATCCTCCTGTTCTTAACAGTTGTCCACGCGACCTTGCTGTCGTTAGGGTCTGTCCTGCCACTTGGCCAACACGTAGGCATCTGCCTCAGGGCTCGCAGCAGGGAAGGGCGTTACCAGAAGGAGGGCTCCCCGGCATCGAGGCTCCGGCGTGTGTCCCTCACGGCAAGACTTGCCCTTTGTGCGTGGGCAGCAAAGTTCGGCCTGCCCTAGAGACCCTGTTTTGAGATCGAGACTAGCTTTCCTCCCAAAACAATAATTTGTACAGGTTTTCCCTAGCAAGATTTTGGTTTTGGGACATTGTGTTTGAAAATGAAACCCTAAACCAGGCAGATGCAGTCCTCTGGGGAAAAGACCGCAAAAATCAACACGGGGGCTGTTTCAAGAAGGAGGGAGCAGCAAAGCAAAATCAGCCATTGCTTCTGTTTATGTAGGTAATTGAGCCTGACGCAGCAGTGTGCCTGACAAGTCGGTTTGTGTTTTTTAGTCCATTAAACACAGGTCCAACACTCCAAGCTGTCAGTGGCAGCCTGAGAGTGTTTCAGTTTAGACTCTGGAAATTGTGTAGATGCAGATAGCTCATGACATGGGCAGCGGCCTCGCAAGCCAACCAGCAGAAAAGTATCTCAGTATCCCCTTTCCTTGGGCAGCTGCTACGGTTTGTTCTTTAACTTTGAATCAAGAATGAATGCCATGAAGAATTATTAACAGGCATACTGAAAGTTAGATGTAATAGATGTTATGTCCTTTTAATTAATTCTGTAATCAATATTGCTATTCCTTTTCTGTTTTTTTTTTTTCACTATTTGAGTTTCTTGAGCATTATTTGTTTAGCTGGTTTAATGGTGAGCTGGAAATTCATTTGGAAGAGTTAAAAGRAGGATGAAAATTCTGAAAAACCTATAAACACCTTGGTCTTGCTGACTGAGATCAAGATAAATTGTATATAAAATGCAGAATTTTTGTTTTAAACATATCAATAACATTYAGTGAGTTGTGTAACAATATTATARTTGTAGTCACGCCAAGCTTTTTGATCAAAACTTCCCAGAAATGTGATGTCTGTATGGAGCCAGAAGTTCTAATAAGCTTTTAAATAAACTTTGATTTAGTTAAATATAGGCGCTGCCCAGACTAAGGAAGAAATCATTGCTAATATGGGTATCTTACTCCTCTTGGGAAGGTCCCATTTTCAGGTAATTTTAAGCCTGATCAGCTGTACCAAAGAAGCAGCTGCACCTATTACCAGAGTAGCCTGAACGAGCTCTGGGGCTTTTCCACATACAAACTTTCTCCTGCATAAAGCAGAGATGTAGATGCARCCATTTGGGAACAAAATTTGAGAGCAAATAGATGCATGATCACTTGCATGCAGGGGATTGGATGAAGAAACCTGATAAGATATTTATGTTTGTTTCTCCTTGGGCCCCTTTCTGTAAATTATGCTGAATAAAAAGCCCTCTGCAAAGAAAGTCCACTTGGACTTACTTTGGTGGGCTTACATGTGCATTTCAGATACCTAACAGTGAATTTTGATGGACATCATTCTAGCAGGCTGATGAGTAACTGATATTAGTGTAAGGATCTGCTTCTTAGAGGGGTTTCAGGTAAAGAGTAAGAACCTTCTGTYACAGGGCCTCTTGCTGCTGTATCATGAATCTTTTGGACAAGAACAACCAATCACGTTCATATCTTTCCCATGTCTAAATAGTTTACAGGCTTCCAAATGCCATCATGATACAGTGAGTGGGGGTTTTTGGTTGTTTTTGKTTTTAATTTATTTACCAGTTCAGAGGGGATCAATGTTGTGATTTCTGCTTCTAGCTCTAGCACATACAAATATGAAAAATAAAAATAAAAGAGCTCTTAGTCCTTGTTCTTGAATTGCTATTTAGGTGCCAAAATAAGAGGTCGGATGCTCCAAATCGTGTGTTGGTTCTTAAGTTCAGGATTAGAAGCAGAATGGGTAGTTTTCTAGATCACCCTGGCTGTGTTTTGGTAAGGAAGCAAGCAATTGAAAAAGGCCTTTTTCAAAAAGGCCATGGTCCTCTGTGTGTTGTCACAGTGAAGAAAGCAGCAGCCGTGATGGATGTTCAATGAAGTCAGAACAGCATTTTGAACCAAATGAATGCAAGAARGGATGCGGCRACCAGGAATCAGGAGTTAATGCGGMAAGAGAACTGCATGAAATACAGAAAATAAAGCAAGCSCTGAGCTTGGCTGGGTGCATGATCTTTTGTTGCTCACGTCCCTTCCCCTCCTACACCTCCTCCCTGTTCCCTGCTAGGGGTTCTAGCCTGTTCCCTGGCTCTTTGGGGCGGGGTTCTGTCCTTGGGTTGGGCCATCCATGGCATAAGAAGGGAGAGGTGTCACACAAAGTGTCAGAASCTGCCAGACATGGGCTGTCTTCAGCTGCATGTGATCACCTCCAGACAGTGAATGGAAGAGAGGCGTGTGCGATGTGGGGAGGATACCCCTCAGCTCCTGGGTTCCTGAAGCCCACGGGGAGCTGTGGAGCCAACTCTTTGCTGTGCCATGGCGGGCAGCAGCGGGGACAATATTCCTGYTTAGATCTCTCTGAATGACGAGCGTTATTTAAATGAGAAACAATATTCTTGAGGGCTGGCCAGAATGCAAGAATTTTGTTATGCAATAAAGCTGAAGTTTGACTCCTGTTTTCGTTCCATACTAGAACAAAAGAGAAACCTTTTCAGTGCATCCCTGCAAGGTTGAGATCCACACTGGATTACTAGTCACCTAATGACTGAGTCATTCCCTTGGCTAGAGGAGATGCGGGMTGCAGTTAGCTCTCTGCCTGACTGTGAGAGTGCCCTTGCACTTGAGTTTCTCTTATTCCTGCCAGGCGAGCTAACCAGCCTGCTGCTGAGTCAGGCTCTGGCCACCGAAAGCTGGAAAATGGAAGAACTGCAGAGGAGAGATTGGTGGTTAACTAGGTAGTTGGGTTCGTACCATCCCTAAAATAAACTCTGAGAAAGCTCCAGTGAAATAAAGGCATTTCTCTGAAGAGCATCTGGCTTTTATGAGTTGCAATGACTTTAATATTAGTTGTGGTCTTTCACAATCGGGATATTGAATTTACCGTTTATTAAATACACGGTGGCTCTGAGGCATTAAAAAATAATCACGTAACTTGCTTCGCTTTCCGCTAGCAGATCTGGAAATTTACAGGGAAAGGAAAACTGGGAAGGGTGTCCGTGCTCGCTCCTTTTCGTTGCGTGCTCATGCCTGGTTGCCACGTGCACATGCCCGGTGCTGCTGAACTAAGAGGCAGCTCATCAGCAGTCCAGGACCAGCACAGCATCCTCCCACCAAAGGAGGTGGAGGAGAAGGAGGGGACAGCCAAGCTCCTTGGGGTGACCAACCTCAACCAGGCTTCCCCATTGCAGGCCAACTTGCTCACGACACCCTGGGCATCTCTGCAGAGCCCAGGGCCTCGCTTAATCCGTGGATGGTCACCCGACATACTCGTTGCACATGTAGACATTTACTGGGCAGACTTCAGCTCAGGTAATGGGCACTTCAAAGTGGGAAGCCTGGAAATATGTTCGCCTCATGAAAAAGAAAAAGAAAAA
>NW_020454339.1:301061-379899 GCF_003342845.1 Nothoprocta perdicaria | reverse complement strand
GAAGGAAGGAAGGAAGGAAGGAAGGAAGGAAGGAAGGAAGGAAGGAAGGAAGGAAGGAAGGAAGGAAGGAAGGAAGGAAGGAAGGAAGGAAGGAATTTTTTTAAGGAGGAATGTGGAAAGAAAAGAATTTACTTAAGGCAATGATTTCTGTGATTCTGCTGACCTGAATGAAATTCCATATTGTGTAAGAAATGCAAAGGCTGGAATGACCAACCTAGTAAATCTTAGTTTTCTTCGTATTTTGCAAAAAGAAACATTGCCCAGACATATTGCATTTCTTTCATCCAGAGCTTCATATATTAGCAAACTACTGAGGTGACAACTGAGTTTGAATGAACTCTAACTTATCTTTTTTCAGGCATATGAATGGTTATTCACATCTTTACATTTGAGTAACTTAGCACGGACTTTTGAGCACAGCTCACTTGGCTGAGAGGACAAATATAGGAAGCTGGTGGTGATAAGGATGACACATGCTGCTTCAACAGTGGCACCTCTTAAGACAAATAGATTATTTTTCTTCCCTGCTTGAGAAATCAGTCTTTTCATTTTTCATATATGATTTTTACTGGGGGGGRAGTAGACTGATTTCTCCATTACGTGGATTTATCTGAAAAAGGCATCTCTAAATGCTGATTTTTGTGTAATTAATAAAGTATGTCATCTCTGGAGCCATTAGCCTGGAGAATAGCGACCTCTTTCCTTCTAAGTTGTTTAAAATCTGATTTTATATGCAGAAGAAAAGGTAAATTTGCTAGAAATAATTGTCAGTTAATTGTTTTTTCACCTTGTGGAGGGGAAGYGAAGTTAATCTGTTAGGATGACAGAAATCTTTCTGGGAACTGTTAGAGCTTTGCATATGGCATGGAAGGAGCCTGTGGCTTTATGTTGACTTCGCTCCACAATTGAAAGCAATTTAGTAATTAGACTTTTTTTTGCCTCAGATGTCTCAAATGTAAAATAGGATGGATAGAATCTGTTGTGCACACAAAGCTGCTGCTTCTACATGTTGCTATGAAATTAATACAGTGCTTATCAATTTTATTCTGCTTTACATCATAAGTWTTATATTACTAGTTGGCTGACCAAGCTGCTAAATCTGTCTGGGGAAAGAAGTAATTTCTGTGTCCAGCCATTTCTCACAGGTAACAAGAAATTTATATCATGTTGGTCACCACAGTCAGTACTTAGGGTGACAGGAAAGTGTAAGGTAAATTTGGCAGAATTCATGTACATTTTATACAGACTCCAGATGTTTTAAGTATTCTATGCATTTGTTGAAAAAAAATTGTCTTTTTAATATTTGARGTGGTTATTCTTTTTTTTTTTTTTCCTAAACTCTATTATGATTAGTTGATGGCTTAAGTTCGCATGTCTTACTAACTCAGGACTCTCATTAATTATTCACAGTTTATTTTCTGTATGTGTCAAGAGCTTCTGATCCTGCAGTCTTCATTGAGTTTATAAGGGAAAATCTGCCATCTACATTAACAAAAGAAATGTGGTTGAAGTATGTCGCATGCAAAGTTTTTTTATACAGTCGACTGCAAAATGATCACACAGTAAAGCATTTTGGAGTACAGAAAGTGCTTAAAGCGTGAAAGGAGACGTGTTTCTGAAAATTAGACGAGTCACAGCTAATCTTGAGATAGGTTGTTCTTTAAGTGCGGAGTCTGGTTCAGCGCTGACGTATTTGAGCATGAGTTTTCATTTTGATCTAAATAGGAACTGGGTGTTGTGAGTTTTAGGGAAATAATTCTATTCTCTTAAAATACTAATTTGTATTTTATAAATCTATTTTAGAGCATTTTCARTTTTAGCCTTAGTTCTCTGTATATTGGAAGTGCAGTATTGCCAAGTACCTTACCACGAATCAGATGCATAACAATTCAAGTGTTCACAGTGCATGACAAAATAAGAAACTGATTTTAAAATTTCTCTTATTTTTAAACTATTTTCCATCTTAACTCTGGAAAGTAAGCAACTGAATTTTTTTAATTATCATTAGGCAGCTCTGGTATAATTTATGTTAAGAGGTTTTGGCCTGTTTATGTGTGCTGGAATTTGCCAAAATTAGTAATGTGATATTCCATCTTTAGCAAGCCTATAGAGCAATAAATAATGACACATGACTGTATGTGAGTGTTGTTAGTTTAATTTTTTTTTGCGGTGTTCATGAAATGCAACGATCTTCCAACCCAAATTCTGCAGTATTAGGCAGCAAGTTGTCCTCTGAACTAAACCAGATGCTGATCAGCTCTGTTCCTATTATCGACTTGGGGCAGAGATGGTAACCAGACCTTATTTGCAATGTTAACATTTGGAACAGATTAACAGCAGTTAGGCTGAAATGAGAAACCTCCACTTKACTGAAAAGGTTCAAAACATACAATGCTGTTAAAAATCAGGACGTCTGTAGTATGTTAGATGGGAATAAATAAGTTAACTGTAGGCCACACTTTCGCCATGCAGGATGTGTTGTTTCCAGTTTACGAGTGGCCCTTTTAAAGGACATGTTTATGAGGTATGGTGAGGTTTAAGTCCTGATAAACCATCTACTTGATGGGGTACCACACTTCAGAGCTTGCCGACCTTGTTCATCGCGGCGGTTCTGCGATGGCCTTGCCTTGCTCCAAGTGACGGAGAGGATTTCTGTCCCGGGGACGGATCCCACTGGAGCTTGTAGAGCTGTGGGAACCCGGGATTTGAAGGCTGTCGAATGCCAGCTTTCTGCCACATTCGAAGGCCAGTCAATGAGGACATCCCCAGAGCTGCCCGGCACAGGGCATGGGGCATGAAGTGCCCCCTGAGCTGCATGCTGGGCTGCAGAGATTTCCTTCTCTGCATTTTCATGCAGTTGTAGAGCATTCACTGGGTACTGGAAGGGGCTCAATATTTCCTTCTCTGGGCATTTTTATGATATCCTGGAGAAACGATTAAGTGCTGTAAGGACCCAGCATAGCAGAAAGCCTCGTGCTTCCTCAGCTAGGGCTAATCTAAGCCTCATCACCTATGTTCYGGGAAGACTATGCAGTTCTGGCTGCAACTGAACACTTCTACTATGCATTACTTTTGGGGTTGTATTACCTTCCTCCTGCCATTCTGGTAAAGTGGTAAAATTGTTCGTGTAGTAACCAGTTTGGCCAGGGAAATCACTGGCTCCAGCTCTGCACAAGAACTGTGCTGGGCGAAGCACCGCGAGAAAGGGCTTCGTTCGTGGATGGGGGTTATGTGGCGTGGCTGARCTCTCACCCATGTAAACTAAATAGGAAATTAAACCTAATCTGCTGTAATTACACTGGGTAAACTACTGTGTAGATTTCAAGTCTGTTTTCACTGACTTGAAACATGCTTTGGTTAAAAAGCAGAGTGTGACTTGAGATAGGCACTGGATTTATGAAAGGAGAGCAGGGACAGCACTGGGATGGGAAGCAGTGGCAGAACCACCATGCCTAGAAATGGTATCAAAACATGGGAATGTTTATCCCATGTGAGCTAAAATATCCTTAACTATTGACAACCAAGAAAGGGATCCTAAAAGCCCTAAAAGACTGTCAGTTTATAATGTTGTGTTCACATGCAGCAGGCACCTATTTATGCATGTGCTGACACACACTACTGAGAGCTACTCTTTCACACACTRCTCTTTCTCTCCTGACATTTATTCTGAAAAGAGAATTACTTCCCACATTTCAGACTGGACTTGCTTGTGCCAACAGGCATGGATGTGAGGCAAGCCCAGGTTTGCAAGCGGACTCAAGCCTGCCATGGAAGTGCTCTGTAGGAACAGGCCTCCTGTGGCAGGAGGCTCCTTCCAGAGGTTACCCTCAGTTCAGTGTTACAGGAGTGTATCCCGGGAGCTGTAACCTCCCAAGTGAATCCACCTACAGGTCAAGCAGTGATGTGGTTTTGTGTCACTATTTTTATTCCTTCCCCAAATTTATTATAGAGTTAATGTTTGCCCTTTTTTTTCCTTCTTTTGATCATCTACATATGGCCTGTCTCTCTCCTTTCATTTATGTAGGATTTGGGCCTTACAAAAATTGATGAAACTTTCCTTGAATTACAGGTCAGTGTAAAACTACCCCTGGYTGTGGTATTACTTATGAGCTGGTCTGTAGTTCAGGTTGTAACCAGACCTCCTTTCCCATGCTCCCTATAATTCAAATCACGGAGAATATCAGATGGAGAAGAAACTCTGTGAATACTTTGCAAGGAATAATATTTTCCATGTAGAGGACAAAAAGTAGTAAAAGTAATAAGCTGTTGGTATTTTAAAGTCTGACGTTCTAAAAGATAGCCTATATTGGGAAGTTCAAAGRGTGATTTCTATCTCCCCCCAGGTAAGATCCCATCACAGAGGCAGCTTGGATGTGGGAAGCTTATGGCACTACCAGTGCAGAAACGTGCAGGCAGGCAGCTCTGAGATGTTTTTACGTTTATCTTTGCTTAAAGCCAAAGAAGACTTAGACCTGTGAGACTTAATTTAGAGTATTGTGGTAAATGCAGTGAAAAATGGTGAAGCAAGAGCATAATGTTACCAGTCTGCTGCTCAGCATGCTCATGTTCCTACATCAGAGCTATGATATTAGCTCTGATGCTAATATCTTCTACTTTGAAATAGCCGTAACAACTTCATAGAGCAGGAATGTTGCTTAAAGTAAATCAGGTAGACTACTGAAGAGAAAACCTTAAATGGCACTGCTGTACACCAAGGTTTAGGTGCTGATCTTTCAGCCTCTGACTTGCATATCTGTTTTTTCTTCTCTTTTATAGAGAGCATGTATAAAGTGGTGCTACTTGGCTGACATTCCTGAATCTGTTTGATCTGTTGCAAAATCTCATTTCTTCTCTAGTGAAGGTTTTGCTCATCTGCAAAGTTTTACTGAGCAATGGGGTGTTTTCATAGGCTACTCTGTGCAGTGAAGACAACTCATAATGCTTCTACCTCCTGCGTTTTAACTTCTCCCTATGTGATTATTGCAATGGGAATTCCTATTTCGAAGAGTTTTCTAACCTTTTTATAATATAAAATGTCAAAGGTCCATTTTCCTTATTGTAGGAAATCTACCATATTGGAATTGATGACTGAGTTTTGAATATGGAGTTGATACACTACAAAAACTCACTTGCAGTTTTTAATATATTTAGATTTAAACCCAGCAAAAATGCAATTGCAGGATAAAATTGGCGATGTTCACAGCCTAGGAGTTATGTTTCAGACATTGGAAAGAAAATGGTTTGGCTTATTTTTTTCTGCTTTCAGGAACACTATTATTTGCTGACTTAATGGTTTCAGATGCTGTTAAATGAAAAAAATATTTCTGGAGTAAGTTTATTTTGCAGGTGCTTTGACCTGAGGTGTCTCTCAGTATTTTACAGTTTGACTATTTGTGAAAGCAACAGGTCACAAACTCTCATAACGTGGCTTCCAGAGAGCCAAGACTGATGCTTAAGTGGGCGGCTGTGGTTGCTGGTTGCACATGTGCAGCTGCCACGTCTTGGATGTCACCCAGGCTGTTGTGTCCAGCTTAGCTTCTTGCCTTGCCTGCTGGTGSTGCAGTAGGTGACAGCATGCAGTGATTTCCTTGGAAAAAATGAGCACTGTATTTCTTGCAAAGCCAAAGAAACAGGTTTCGGCTTCTGCAGTCCCAAGAACAAAGGACTCAGCATGTTGCATGTGTGCAGCCCAGTCTCAACTGGAGAACAGCTTTGGTTTTATTTTGATTGATAGTCATCTCAATGGCCTCTATCAAAAACTACCACTCAGTGGTCTGCTCTGAGGTTTCAGCACGTGTAACTGCTACCGGGTAGTTTTCTTGGAAAGAYAGTAATTCCTGAGACAGCTGAGTCTCAGCTATTCCTAACCACTGTGGATGCTTTGTAGGCAGTCCTGAGAACAACTAGGAAAATTAAATGATTGACTGTCCTTGAGGAATGGTAAGGCTATATATCTGAAATGAATCAAGTAAATAACAGCCTATAGTTTTAATTATTTCCTGCCTCTTTTTGAAGAAAAGATTAATTACTTTTCTGCCAAAATATTTTTTTCACCATATTCCCACCAGAAGTTTGTATTTCAAACATTAGAAAATAATTTTTCATGTGTGTTTTGAAGTAATGGAAATATATTTTTTATTAAAATGTGAAGTTTTCTGCATTTCCAATTCTGACATACAGTCAGATACATTAGTTCTCTAATTTCTTAGATAAATCTCTTCTTCTCTCCACCTCTTTTCAATTACACGAAAGTCTTTCTATGGAATTTTCCATATGCCAATTAAGATGTTCTTTTTTGACTACATATTTTCACTGTGGTAAAACGGAGAAGCACTGGATCTGTATGTGTTTATGATGCTACGCTACCTGTCCCAGGGGCATTTCTATCTAAGACAGTTAGCAACRGGCAAATGGAGAGAGCATGTGGAGGGAGGAGAGATGGGAAAGCAGTTGATGATGAGGAAAACACAAATGGGCTGTTACTTCCAAGAGCGATTAGAATCACTTAGAAGCTCTTGTCTTTAGGAAACAAGTAAATATGGATTTTGGCACTCTAACTGGATGGAAGCAGCTGATGATGATCTGCATCACGTCTTGCCTTCACTGTTCTGCTCATGGGGCTGACGCTGGTGGTGTGGGCGGCTGTGACAGATCCAGGTGACACCAGGAGGCTGCTGTCAACCAGCTGTAGCCTTCGGGTCTCATGTGGCAGCGGTCGCAGGGGAGATACCTGCTTGGAGGCATGTTGGTGGTTACTGGAAGAAGATCTGTCTGTCTCCCTGGCCTTTGGCCTTTGGCCTTTGCTCCCATTCCGTGGTGGAGAGACTGTAARGAGACTTCATATATGGAGTCCCAGGACTAGAACTAGTCAACACTAGTGCAGAGGAGAAGCTGGAAACAATTTCTGAAAAGTTCCATGTACAACGTAAATTTTACAAGAGTCTTTCTTGAAAAAATTCAGTAATAAAACAGAAGTGCTCCAATTCAGCAGTGAGCAGATTGATGTAATTCAGTACTAACTACTGCATGAGCAATTTTGAAAGTCATCTCTATCTTGTCTGTCAGTAACTTCCTGAGGCCAAACCAAAGTATYAGAACAGTTTGGGGTTTTCTTCAACTCAATAAACATGAAAGAGAAGTAGAAGAATTGCTAATCAAAAAAGGGGGTTTTACATATATTTCTCATTCACTTGATGTCAATTAAATTCTTCACAGTGTGACTGGAATGCCTTTGAATGATTCTAGAAAGGTTGTACCTGCCTCAGAGTTCAAAATAGTCCATTTTGAAATAATATACAATTAACTTTACATATAGCCTTTAGTCAGAGTTGTATGTCATTTCTATTTTACAGCTGTCAAGACACACTTTAAAAAAAATCTAAGCCCTATTCACCAGATGTTTCTTAGTCCGGTGTGGTCTACCTTGGACCCATTCCAAGCTTGCCTGCATATAATTTTCAAGTCCCAGCAGCCCTGTRGTGCTAGGAGATAAAAACTGACCAAAACTATACCCTTCCATATTACTCAGAGCTCAGTTTAATTATCTGATACACTACCAGATAAATAGTTCAATCAGAAGAATTCCACCTTTACGTTAACTGCTACCACATCAATTTTATTTCTAATTTGAGGCAGGTTTCAAATTGCTGGTCCTGAAGTCTGCAAAGTTCCCATCAATGATTAATATAACTATCTAGGGAATGTATTCTTAAAAAAAAAAGAAAGAAAAAAGAATAATGTAGTGCATTTATATGGTCTATGTAACCTACTGAGCAAATCACTCCATGAATTTATGTGATTTAGCTTCATGCAYAGATGGGTGGGGTGTGCGTGTGTGACTTGGCCCTGATATTTTTAAATTTCTTGTCTCTAAGTTTACAAAGGTTCACCTGTAGTAAGCATATGATTTGCAGAGCTGCTAAACAACCCGTAAATCCCTTCCCTGTAGAAGGACATTCTTCTGAACTCGTTTTGCTAATTCAAAGATGGATTTAAATCAATACTTGCAGTGCTCCTAAAAGTAGCTTTCAGAGACCCTGTTCTGAAAAGGTATTTAGATTTTCTAGCTGTCCTTGAATAGTTTTGTGGACCCTAAAAGCACACAAATTAAAAAATATGATAAAGTTCTGTTGAAAGCCTCACTTTCTTTAGCCAATATTTTTAATGTGTTCATTAGATTCTCATACTACAACAGAGTTTTAAAATAAAATTTAATATTAGGAAAGTACTTTAATAGTTTGTTTATTTTACAACAATTCCTGTTTTTCTTCCTTATCTTCCTTTATTAGTGTATGAGTTGTCTATATATATAGCTATGATAAACTTGTCTTACTGGTCTTTGAAATTTTGTATTTACTACATAACTGTTCCTTTAGTTTTGGAGCAGAAATTGCCCAGAGAAAAAGCAAACTGAGAAAAATGCTAGTGAGCATTTGCACCAAGTGATGCCTGTAGCTCAGTGAGTAACCACTGGATGCAGAAACCTCTTGGTTGGGGTTTCATTTTATTAGGGATTATAAACAAGATTAGGACTCATGTGAAAAATCAGAACTAATTAAAAAGTGTGATAAGGAATATTAAATAATAACCACATTCCTTTTAGGGACAATGTACAGTTTGGTTGTTATTTTCCTGAACAATCTGTTAAATTTACAGTGGTGATACTGAGGAATAATCCCGTATCTGATAAAAACGTTTAATGGAAGAAATGTCTAGTTCTTCCCCACTCTATGGCAAGCGGATTTTCTTTGCTAAGAGATCAGTACTGGGCCCAGTGCTGTTCAGCTTGTTTATCCATGGCTTGGACGAGAACACGGAGTGTACCCTGAGCAAGTTTGCAGATGACACCAAGCTGGGTGGAGTGGCCGATACTCCAGAAGGCTGGAGGGACCTGGACAGGCTGGTGAGTTGGGCAGAGAGGAACCTCATGAGGTTCAATAAGGACAAGTGCAGGGTCCTGCACCTGGGGAGAAATAACCCCAGGCATCAGTACAGATTAGGGGTGACCTGCTGGARAGCAGCTCCATGGAGAGGGACCTGGGAGTCCTGGTTGACACTAAGTTAACCATGAGTCAGCAGTGTGCCCTCGTGGCCAAGAAGGCCAATGGSATCCTGGCCTGCATCAGGAGGAGTGTTGCCAGCAGGTCAAGGGAGGTGATTCTGCCCCTCTCCTCAGCTCTGGTGAGGCCGCACCTGGAGTATTGTGTGCAGTTCTGGGCTCCCCAGGACAAGAGGGACGTGGAGCTTCTCCCACCCTCCAGCAGAGGTCCGGCAGAGAGCAACAAAGATATTTAAGGGACTGGAGCATCTATTCTATGAGGAAAGACTAAGTGAATTGGGCCTGTTTTCTCTGGAGAAGAGAAGGCTGAGAGGGGATCTGATTAACATGTATAAGTACCTGAGGGGAGGATGTAGGGAGAAAGGGGCCAAACTCTTCTCAGTGGTGGCCAATGACAGGACAAGGGGTAATGGGTGCAAGTTAAAACACAGGAAGTTCCATCTCCGTGTGAGGAAGAACTTCTTCACTGTGAGGGTGACAGAGCCCTGGCACAGGCTGCCCAGGGAAGTTGTGGAGTCTCCTTCGCTGGAGGTCTCCAAACCCGCCTRGACRCCACCCTGTGCCCTGTGCTCTGAGTGTCCCTGCTGAAGAAGGGGGGTTGGRCAAGATGATCTCTAGAGGTCCCTTCTGACCTGAACCATTCTGTGATTCTGTGTATTTTTAGTAGAAATAGCAATGCTAATAAGAAATATTTCCTGCTAATATATTCTTTTAAAGGTTTCCTTAGCTTTGGTTATTATAGCATTTGCTTCACATGTTTGTTTGTTTTTTTGATCTATGTTGTCTTCTGTTTTATCTTTTCAGTTTGTGATCTCTGTGAATCTGCTCAGAACAACATGGAGTATTGCAAATTCTGCCCCTTTTTGCCTTGCATTTTAAGAGCACCTTTGCTTGCCAATACTGGCTTCGTACTTGTGCACAAGCACGTCTACCTCTGGACGCTCCCTCCACCACTTTCTCAGGGCTCTATTTGAGCTCCTGCTAAAACTGAAAGCTTTGGAGGGGGAATAAATCTAAGATGTCTGTGACTTAAACCCCAGTGCTGCAAGTTTAAGACGTTTGCATAATATCACATCACCAAAATGGAACAGATAAAGATGAAGTGTAAAGTATATGCAACATGGTTTGCAGTTAAATGCCGTAATTGGAGAATGCAGGCAGTAGATTGGGGAAGGCGATAAGGTAAGCAAAAGCTTCTTGGGAAAGGTAAACTATCTGAAGAGCTGACAGTGATATGCACTGACTGGAAAGTGCCCAAAATTGTTTTAGCCTTTAAGCATCCAACAGACATTGGAGTAATTGAGTAATCATACGCCCTGGGTCCAGTATTCCTGTCACTGATACCCCATGCATCTCAGTTATTGGTGCAATTTAAATCTGATAGCCCCATAATGGACCAAATTCACTTCTCTTTACTTTTCATAAGTTGGCATATTGGACTGAATATGAAGAATGTTCATATAAGTGCAGTGAGCAGAGTTTGCATCATAAAGGCTTATTTTGCTTCTCAAAAATGGTATCTCTGCTGTAGGTACTGTTCGTTTTACACAGAATATTCATTCTAAAGGAAAATATCCTGAAGCCCTGTAGGGTAAATTCACAAAAAGGTGTCAGCTTTTCAGTTTCTTTCATTGTTTAGGCAATTTTCTGTAACACTTATGCCAAAACAATTGTCCCCAAATCTCTCTTCTTTGGTGCCAGTGCTTTAAAAGTGTGTCAGATTCTGCATTGTAAAAGACGACACCTTCTCAAAATGACAGCTTCTACCTTTCAATAGTCATTTGGGTCAGAAATTTTCATTAAAAAATATTTGAACACAAGCCACATACATTGTCTGTTTATTCAATCTTAATATTCAATAAAACATTTCAATGTTGCTAAGCAGCCAGATCAGAGTAGGCTCATTGGAGCAAGGGACCATCTTTTTGTTCTGCTTTTAAATATAGCACCTCATACAGCTGAGGCTCAGGGTATGCAGGCTCTACAACGACGCAGATAATAAATACTAACAGAAGAGATTTAAGGTGTGACTTTTGCAATGGGCCTACAGCTTCATAAAACAATCTGGCCCTATTTTCCTCTGTAAAACGCAGCCAGTGTGCTTCTTTGCATCTCCCCAACGCTGGGATGATTGATTAATACCTATGGAGTGCTATAGAGCAGCTGAAATTGATCTGATTGGGCCCAAAACCAGCACTTGTGGAATTAAGCCTACAGTTTAATTCAGAAAAAAAGTGCCCCTTCAAAAGTATTTCTAACTGGTAGTAAATATGCAGTGTGCTAAGGCTTTTGGTGGTGGTGTTGCTAGATGTTATATGTTAGTCGAGGTTGAAGTTTGATGAGAGGGTTTTTTTGCTGACTTTCCCTCTACCCGTTTCCTATTCTCTCTTCTCCCAGTAACTGGGATATTTTCAGACTAGGTCTGTAACACTAAAGTAGCAGTAGTCTAGCAAGCTGAATTTGTCTTGGCTTTGTCTAAGAAACTCAACATGACATGGCAGAGTTGGGCAATTAGATATGCTCTGTAGCTGGTACTGGWCTATTGGCCTGTTTCTCCAGATGGCACATGGAAGAGCTTCCCTAGCAGTGCAGGGAACAGGGCTAGCGTGGGAYGCTCCTGAATGCCGTGACAGACAAGGCCCTCGGAGGCATGAACTGGTCTGGGCCAAGTCAGAAAATAGTTTGGCTCATTTTATTCACTAAAGCAGGCATAGCTGTGTGCTTCTGGTAAAGGGCATACAAAAATTGATTTTCTAATAGTAAGCCGACTGTATTTGCTCAAGCTCCATATACTAACCAAAATACTCTGTTCCCTTTACAYCAAAATACTCTATTTCCTAACCCCTCTCTTACCCTCTTTACTACAGATAGTAGTGGTACATATCTGTCATTCCATAAAAAACCACAGGTCCTCTACTTGGAGCTCTCTCAAAGTTTTCAAACCTGGAAAAGGGAGGGAGAGGATGCTGAGTAAAAGACATGGTCTTTCCTACCAACTTGCACAGCTAAAGCTCTCCTCGAAACTTCCATTGGCTTGTCTTGATTGTGTCTTGATTTCTAGTTTTGCTCTAATTTTTGCCCTTTCTTTTTTTCTAGTTTCTAGTAAAAAGCAATCTTGCCCTGCTTGCTCACTGTCATCGAGCATAGTGATGCTTAGCTCATTTTCCTGCCTTGTTCCTTTGACCATAACACTTCTCTTCATCATCCTCCCCAGCTCCCTTTGTCATGTCAGGTTTTAAGGTCATTAAAACTCTTCAAAAAAATCTCTTCGCTTTGGCTACTATTCAACATAGCAGGTTTGACTCCTGCTTCCATTCACACTTCGGGGATTTTCAAGCAGAAGTTGTTGCTCTTCCTCACATGCTGCTCAGGGAATCCCTGCCCATAGCCACCTCCCATGCAGTCATGATGATGATGCAGTCCTCACTTTACTGCTGCCTATGGGAAACTAGGCAAATATGAAGCACTAGGACCACTGCTTGTACATAACTACCGCTAACAAGTTACTTGTTTGTACTGCCTGGTATATCTGTGTCTTCTGTTTTACCTTTGATTGAAAASCTGAGGTTCCCAAATATGTTTCTGCTCCTTACACCTCTGATTTTTAATAGCACCTATGTATTTCAATAGTTTTTGTGAATTTGGGTGTAAATTCTTCTGAAGGAGGGACCATGTTTTTGTCTGAAACAAGACTCTGATCTAGGAGCAAGACTCTTGGGTGATGCAATACAAATTGTTTTTCAAAAATAATGGCACTTGGAAAAATGCCTGAGACTACTTTTTTTTCTGCAGGAAATATACCCGATCTGCTGCTGCCTCACAGTGTTGGTCTTTTTTTTTCATGCTTACTGCTACACTTTTATTGATTTGGCCTATTTAAATTCCTGCTTCTGATTACAAAGCAAGTGTTGCTTCCAGCAATTTCCTAAAATGTCTTTAAAGTTAAAGAAAATCAGAACAGAATCTGGTTCAAGGATATACCTGAGAGGAAAAAGGACATATTTGTCCCTATTTAATTCTCAATGCAGCTAAGGGAAAAAAAAAAAAAAGTAAAAAGAAGTAAAACTAGGTTGTTTCTAAAAGTTTCTCTTTGAAAAAAGTCACTTAAAAAACAAAGTGATTTTTATGACAAATAGTTTTCTGCTGCTTTCTGCTTTTTAGAAAAACRCAGTTAATTTCTTCAGTGGTACTAATGAAACACAAATCATACAATATGTATGATTTTATTCTAAAAATGGATTCAGCTGCCTTGGAGATTTGTGAATGTTGGAATAATATATGAGATTGTCTTTCCCCATGCCCCGTAAAGGTTAGACTTTTCCACTGAGAGATGTCAGCTAAGGTGATTATTCTGTAAGCAGACTAAGCCTTGGGATTTCACAGCAGATCTCAAATGTATTTAGTAAGACTAATTAACTCACTTTAAACAGGAATCTGCTATTTTGTTAAAAGACGAGCACATTTATATTCTTTATAGTACTTCTATAGGACTACTTCAATGTAATTAAATGGAAAAACAATGTAATAAATTATTGGAAACAATCCCCTATAAATATTGGTTTATCATTTGGCATTCTCCTCTCATTTCCACCGGATACCAGTGGGATTTGTATATCCGCTTCCTTTATGTTTCTAATTAAGAAACCACGTCAGATTTGTGGAAAACCTACACAATCTGTCACTTTGACTGCTGAGGAACGGGCATGCTTCCCTGACCCCTATCCCCATCAATCTGAATAGATCCAATTTCATTGATTTATATCGAATGGAATTTCATTGGTGGCTACTGCATAAATCTGTGATGACTTTCACATTTTRTACCTAAACAACGCTCGACTGGAATGCGTGTGCTTAAAAGTGACCTTTCTCCAATTCTTGAACTTTGGCTTACAATAGGAGAAAAAAAATACAAAATAAAATAAAATAAAGCTTAGTTTTTTGCATTCCCCTAAAGTCATACAGTGAGTTTTGCAAGGTATTTGGTTCATTTAAACACTTTTTTTTTCCCCTTGAAGTCCAACATTTTATCCTGTCTAAAATGCAAACTATCCAGAAAGCAGCTTTAACAAATGTAAGATGGCTAATTAGGATTGGGTTGATGTTAACTTTCTAAAATAATGTTTTCTTTGCAAAAACATATGTTATTTTGCACCAACACCATGCAGCAGTAAAGTCAAGCTGAACCACATTAAGACATGGGGGTAATTTGTTTGTTTCCTTGTAAACGTTGACACGAAGGGTTTCTGCTCCTGGGACTGGGATGGCAGGAGGCTGGGGGGAAGGTTGGCGGGATGCGGAGGAGCTGCGGCTCTTCCATCAGCAGGGCTCGGTTGTTGCAGCCCCCTTGCCAGGACTCTCTGGCACTTGAGCCTCTGTCCTGACCCTGCTTGGTTTCCACATAGTGGTGCAGCATCGGACACGTCAGTTGTTATCAGAGACACAATGTGCWGGGAAACTATCTAACCAGCTTCACCTGCGTGTCCCGACCCCTTGTGCACTGCTCGTCTTGGCCCAAGGTGCACGTGTCATGGGCCATCATGCAAGGAGTTGGGCTGCTCTTCCCAGCACTGAGACCCTGCCCCAGCTTTGCTGTTCCCCTCCTGCTCAGCCTCCGTTTTCAGGTGGAGTTGCAGGTTCTGGGGACTTGGGAATTAGCCCAGTCCCACCAGATCACTGGGAAAAACCCAGCGGCTTCATTCAGTTCCATGACTATTGACTCTTACCTGGATAAACTTGAATTGCACAAGCAAAGCAAGTCTGCCATGAAACTTTCTTGGATGGGGTTTTCCAAAACACCCTCGTTTGCTTCCAGAGGACGACATTTAAGCCTCCTTCTGTAGGACACCATTTAATCCAATCCTTGGTACCCTTTTTCTTGRTTGTTTACTGAAATAGCTCTTGTTTGTACACTCAGATGCTTTCCTTGCTGTCACTGCAGTGCTAATTCTCACTGCCAGGCACTGGTAAATGTGTTTTCTGTTAGTGCAGGGCATACTGCAGGAAACACTTATGCAGCGTGAGATTTTGTTACAAGAATCTGGATAAAGTAAAGACTGTTAAAAATAGTTTTAAGAGTGTAGGAGCTAGATCACCACTGGGCTCCAGGGGCTCTTGGAGCAGTCTTCCCTTGTAGAGTTTAGTTTAGTTTTCWACATGCTTCCCTAATTTTGTACACTACCAAACTGCCCCTGCAGGTTAGCAGATCATGTGTAATTCCTTTCTGCTCTMGAATTCTGCATCAGAAACTACTCAAAGACTGTAAGATTCCTAAAGGACTAAATATATATTCCTTTTATTTCAGAAATATGAAAAATATCGCTAATCACCWTTGCTGTATCATTTTCACTTTTGCTCTGCATTTCATTTGCCTATTCATTTTCTAATTGTAGTTCTACATTGCTCATATGTCTAGTCTTGCTTTGTAAACAATCACCTAGTTCTATTGATTTTTGACCAGCAACGAACTCTGGACATGAATGAGTAACTGCATGATCAAGCACTGATATTACAAATGTAATTTCTTTATTTGCTCACTCCACATTTTTTCCTTTGATATCAGAAAAAAAAAAAAAAGGATGCCCCTATAAAGAAAAAAAAAAGTGATCCACCTAGAGAGACACAGTTAGGAGCAGGGCAAGGAAGTCCCCACACATGCTTGGAAGTGGTTTTAGGAGTTGTCAGGAATGTGCCATACAAGCAATCTGCCTGACAGATTCCAGCTAAGATTAGGGCTCATCACACATGGGTAAAGGAGATGCAGGAAATGTGAAATTTGGCMATCCTGATTGAGATGGGACCCGAATGAAGCCTGTCTGAGTGATGATGCAGAGGGTTGGCAGTGCCACCAATTCTTCTGTCCCCMCTGCAAGAAGAGTGTGGCAGGGGAAGCTTTCTAAGTGGTTAGAGGGATTGGCTAATGGAGAGTCAGGAAATACCTATTAAATACAGTCATCCTAATGCTCTCTCACTTTAGGTAAGGGTGTACCTGGAGGTAATGCCTAACGGTTGGGTGCTGCTTATTTAAGATTATTAAGATTATTCTTATCAAACCTGTGAAGTCCAGGGCTATACGATATGTTCATTATGATTGGGACCAAGAATTCTCTCTGATGTGTTAGAAGAAATTTCACATTCRTAATAGCGCCAATGTTATGCTAGAGACCTATATTTAAATATATGCAGCAGTGATAAAATAGGGAAGTCAGTATAAGGCATATAAAAAGTATACATTTGTAATTACTATTTACAAATTATAAGTACTAAAAATTCTATTGACAAATAGTTCTTTCTTTTTTTAACAAATAAATTGTACCATGTCCTTCWTTTTATTTTGGTAAACAGTTATTAACAATAAGGTTTTAAATATAACAATCATCTGTTTTGGATGTATAGTATTGCCTAAATAACAATCTCCCTACAGTAGGACCTTGGTGATGTTTTGGCAAGAGACATGCAAAGAAGAAAAATGTGATGAAATATTTTCTCAAAATTCTCTATTAAAAAAWCAGAGATAAGAGGTTATCCTGGAAAAATCACTTTCAGCTTATTCTCTCTGAGTTCATCTTGCAGTCAGTGGTGACTGTCTGTGACTCCAGTGGGGAAGGAGTTAGCCCAACAGTAAGAAAATGTCATGAGATTGCACTTGTTAAACATTGTGCCTGCATTTTGCACATCATGGAGAACAGCAACAGTTAATCTCAAATCTGAAATACTTTCAACCTTCATGTATATTAAAAGTATATACACAGCTAGCAGGCCACAACCAGAAAATGAAAGTTTTAATTCTGGTTGTAAAAGTTGTGCCACAAAAGCAGCTAAATGCAAACTGGTACATATATATGTATATATATATATTTTTCTGGTTGACATACAATAATTCAAAATATGATTGCTCACATTGGCGATAATAATCTATATCATCAGCCTACAGTGGAAAAACAAAGAAAATGCCCCAGGAGAGATGTTTCTGTTGAAATCCAATGAAATTGGTAAAGTATCTAGATTTGACTTCGATTTTACATTTTCTTTGATTTTGGCTGGTGCCTATGCACTGATCATGACAATACTTGAAATGTGAGCAGCTCTTCTGTACAAGTGTTTTTCTGAAGTGGGGATGCTGGGGTCAGGTAAGCCCGAGGTACCTTCACAAGCTTCGAGGGGCAGTGGGGAGCTAGAGGCCAGAAACTAGAGGAAGGAGAAGAGCCTTCCCTCAAATCCCCAGGGTGACTGGGGCCACAGGCACTAAAGATATTGAGCTGGATCTGTTGGAAAGTGAAGGGRCCTTGGCTGGGCCTAAATGTGCTCAGCCTATGGGTATCTTCTGCGAATCTGTCATTTCTGTTAAAACTTTCTGGTGTGTGTCACCAGGTGAGGAGATAGGAAGAGGTGGCAAGTGGTGATGCAGTGACCACAGTGACCAGGGCTGGAGAAGCTGCCTCCTGCAAAGCTGGTGAGGGGTAATATCGCCAAGGTCTGTAGCTCATGGTGAGCACCGGCTGCTCARTGCTGGTGTGGCTGGTCAACCATAAATGTTGCAAGGGAGGTTGCATCAGCCCCACTGCCTTATRAGGAACAAGGGAGGTCCTGGTACGCCTATAGCTGCATCCTTTATACTTCTGAAGTGTATTTTTCTGAAGTGTATTTTTTTTTTTTTTTTGGCATACATGTTACCTTTACTTCTGTTTCTCTCTCACCTCTTTGCAATAGCTTTCTGTTTCTCTGAGTCCTTTTCTTTTTTAAGGCATCGCTTGCAAGTGGGGAAATCCCACACATTCATATCACAGAACAACCTATTTTAATTCCTGGGCTGCTGGTTTGGGACTCAAACTAGTGATATTAAGTGCATCCATAAGGACTCTAGTACATCTATGAAGACTCTAGCAAAGGGCCCTGTCCCTTTGTGGTGACAGTGGGTGCAGGGCGAGAAGGGCCACAGCCAGACACCGCACTCAAACAGAAATACTTGGAGGCAGGAGGGCAAGGCCCAGCGTAGGGAATCGGTTTGCAAAGGGCCTGGTGCAATGAGGCCTTGGGGAGCTATTGCAGTGCAAATAATATCTCATTATTCTGTTCTATAGCTTCTTGTGCCTGTAAATTATGAGTAGAAATGACACAAGAGAAACAAGTATTACATATGTTACTTTATCTTAAAATTAATAGGCACTGGAGATATCTGAGGCTGGCGAGCAGCAAACAAGCCAGCAGCAGTGCACAGAAGCTAATACATCATATGGGTTAAATTAGGCCCCGTGCATTCCCGCTGAAACCAAAGGGGCTGTGTGGGGTGTAGATCAAGGCAGGCTCTGGTTGCTGCTGCCGTTGCAACAATATTTTCCTGTTGTCTAAAGTTTATCTGTGCTCCTCTCTTTCTCCAGAAAAGAATTTGTTTCATATTTAACATTTAGTGGAAGAGTTCGGCTCACCTCTTGTAGATTGTATATTTGGATAAATATTTTGAAAAGTCTTTTGAGGAGAACAATAATTTTCTTCATCTAAAAATGTTTTGACTGCATGTTTTTCAATAAAGAATAATTGAGACATTCAAAGCTTTAATAGATCTAATTACAGATGTTGGGTTTGTGCCAAATAATTTGTTCTTAATTATCTCTAGGCCTGGGGGATTCATGTAAAAACATAGAAGTAATGTCAGCATGTGAGAGAAAGGATCAGAGAGTGACTTTGCACAGGATACAGCTAAGAGAACAAGAATTAAGCTATTACAGTGTGAAGAATATGTTAATGTGCTTGATATAAATTTATCATTCTACTGTACCTTTCACGCTGAAAGTTTCCATATGATGGGCCTATTGATCCTGGTGTCTTCAACACCAATCAATACATCAATAACACTGAAATATTGCAGGGTGTTGTGTAAGAATTGTATATGAGGAGGTTGACTTAACAATGTATAGATAAATTCATATATATATATATAGAGAGAGAGAGAGAGAGAGAGAAAAAAAAAAAAAAACCCACCTAAATAAATAACACACCACTGTCAACACCCTCTCCCTGAGGTTACTGTGCAGTCAAAACCTTGCTTTTTAGATTCTCTTCCACACAGATAGTTTTGCATTTATAAGGACAGAGAGCAAATAATATTTAATATCTGGTAATTTATTGTGAGAAATCTTTGAGATAAATCTTTGAGGCTTCAGATGCCTGCAATAGTTTTATAAATATACACATCCTCTTGTAAAAACAACTTGGTAGGAATGGTACTGATAAATTAACAGAGCAGTGACTACCAACCACTGAAGAGGTAGCAAAGCCAACTTATTCTCCCAAGCTATCTCTTACAGCTGACAACAGTCYAAGGAGAAAGAAACATTTTCAGCTGCCTGTGATTGCTGCGTGGATCATTCACCTGTGGGACCTCACTAATTTACAGTCAATCATATAGCCTGGTCTTGATGCCACTAGGAAATCACAAAAACCATTTAGGAAGCAATTCTGAGTTATAAGCTCATGCATATAAAACAAAGTGCTTTCCAAGCACTTGGCACATGAGGGAAACAGGGAGAAATCCAATAGCATCAAGTTAAAAACCACCTCCAGACAATTATTCCCTTACATCTGCACTACCCAAACTGCCAGAGATCTTGCTAAACGGATTTTAGTAAATTTGTGTAAATAACTGATGAGACTAACTGGTTGTAAGGGTGTTGTGTATTAGCTCCAATAGTTTGCAAATGTTGCACCATTGTGTTTCAATTTCCTTTTATGTAGACACTCACTTTCCTTATATGTGTTCTTTGCTCAATTCCTTTTCACTTCCTTTATTATTGAAGATAACTCTTGAATATTTAAAATTTGTGTCACTTTGTTATGACTGACTCTCAAATTCCAAGACCTTGTTTTCAATATTTGGTTAAGTGTCAGTTAAAATTTAAATATGTGTTTCTGCATCTGAGTTAGAAGCCTGCTTTCAGCTAATTTGACTAGTGAGGCTAATCAGAAATTATTGCTTTGATGTTTGTTGTGAAAAACTCCTCCCATTACAAAAGCATTACAGAAATACATTTATTTGAATGTATCCTATATGATTTTCCTAACCAAATTTTAATACATGATAAGTAGAATGAAAAGTCTCTGGGAAATAAATGATAAATGGAAGTTAACTGAACTAGTTTGCAAAACAAATACCAGACAATTTCCCTGTAGTTTTAGGTAGAACTGAAGGTGAATTCTTAAAATTTGCCTTATTCTTGATGCTTTCCTATGAGATCCCGATTCTTACAACAGAACACAGGCTCCTAGTSTACTTAATTCCTAGGCTGATTAAAAAATGCCCATCTTCCCTAGCTATGGAAAATGTTTCCTATTACATCATCCCAGCTTTGAGCAGGATTTCGGACAAGGTGACTTTTACACATCCTTCCAGCCTTACTTACAAATGGGCAATGGTCATGATAACTGTGAAATGGAGAAATAAGATTTTATTATTTCTTTCTTTTATTCAAATTGYTTTTATCTATTTAATATTTCCACTTAATACCTATCTGTATAGTAAGATGTGCATCCACCTCTGCCTTCTATTTTTCTTGATGGATTCCAAATATAGAAATGAAAATAGTATAAACTCTTAATTGGTCTTTTCTGCTCTAGTGAAAATGCTGTATTTGAACTTCTACTGGACATATTGGGAATAATAGGTACCAGGCAGTGTATCTTCCCATCTTTGCTCCCGGTCATATCAAGAAAGATCACCCGTGTATTCATTAATTGATCTACTTGATCTGAGGCCCCGAAGTGGGCCATACGATGTCCAGACTTCAGCTGTAAGCATGTTCTTCAGCTCTTCGGACACTCCAAACTGTTCAGCTCTCAWAGTGCAAAGTGTATCCTATCCAGACAGACAAATTTATGGCCCTGCAAGTTCAGGAAGCCTATTCAGCCCTGCTGCAGAACAATAGTGTAGTGCTGGATTGGTACAGACCTTGGGGAAAACTGATATCAGGTTGAGCTGACTGTTCATCTCATGGCCCTGACAAGTGGAGCCCATGTCACATTAGYAAAGTCATATACAAAGTGAAGAATTACCTCTGCTTTTTGCCTAGTGGCTTTACCTCTGCTCCTCTAAGCACCCYGCATTGTAGGTCTGTCATTAAAAGGTATTTCAGTATAAATGGTGTGATTTCTTTCTGTATGTCATCTGGCAGCAGAAAGTATTAGTAATGAAAACCAAACCCACTCATTGCTAAGTAGTTAATAACAACAGTGGTTTGACTTGAGTACTTATATCAAATAGGAGCCTCTTGTCCTCTTGAAAATCTTTTGTATTCTTCTAACAGGATTTAACTAAAGCTACTTTATTTCTCTTAGCTTGTGTGTTTAATTGCTGATCACTCTATACCACTAATACTTGTAACTTTTCATAAGAAATGTTTCTTAATATTTTTTTCTTCAATTTCTTTCTTAAGAAATATTGTACATCAGCCCAAGTCCTCAGCTGATGTAAATTGCTCCAGGTGCGTGCACTGCGTCAGAGCTATGCTGATTTACACCAGATGGCCCACCATGTTTGAAATTATTACATTAAGGTGTTTGCATATATCTAACTTACTTTATACTTTTCTTAAGAGTAATAATTTTTTATAAGTATCAGTGGAGTTCTGCAACCTTTATTCAAGGAAATAAAATCCATCCTATGTGAGTAATCCCATTCAGTAAAGTATAAATACCAAACTATTACCTACTGAACCAAATAATTATTTAGTTTATAATAAACTTGTTTGGTGGAGTTTTCATTAGTCTTTAGCCATATTTTATGCAGATTTGTTATACTAAGACTTGTGATTGTATCAAGAGTATTTTTCTCTCAAATAAAAAAGCATGTGTATAATCTGAAATGAACAAATTTATAATAAATGTAGGCTATGTAAAATAATAAATGTCACCTGCATTTCCTCTTAGTAGGGAACTAAGTTTATTAATAGATGTAAAATCATATCTGAGTTGTCTCAGACTATAGATAGGTAATTCTATGTGCTGTAGTAAAGTGAAATACAGCTAAAGCATCTTTGTAAATTGCCTATAGCTTTCCAAAGATGGGTTTTAGATTTGGCATATTGACTTTGCATTTGTGAGACAAATGTAAGAGAACATCTGGTTTGTTTTATCATTAATTCTGGGAATGTCCATTAATAATGCATTTTTGGGAATTGTTTTTGTTATTCCTGGAGAGCACTGTAATGAACAATCCTATGCTTGTTCTGTCGGGACACACATTTCAGTTTAGAGGCTGTTTTGCAGACTTAATTATATTAGTTGCTTTCTCCTTTTTATTGCCAGAAAGTGTGTAGTATTAAAATGAATTGCTGAGAAAGCTGCCAGTGGCCATTGTGGAAAATTAGACTTCCTAGTCATTTATGGAAGAGGCACTTTGCCTCTTTTCAAAAATGAAATTCTAAGCTGCTTTTCTGTAATCCTGGCATGTATTCATACAACCTAAGGAAAAAACCCTGTATTAGTAACACACACCTTTTTTTGTCCACAGTTATCAGGCTAACTGTAAAAGAGTTATGAGTGGGTAAATTGTTCTGGCTATTGGCAGGAAAATGAGACATCAAACACCTCAATCTTCTTCTAGAATTCCTAGCTCTCATATAGCTGGATCACATAACTTCATAAATTGAAGCAAGATTTTCCCAGGTCGGTTAGGCAACCAGCAGTACTTGTTGCGTGGTGGTTGAAGGCCCCACCTATGGGAGCTTGGCTTGGTTATGGAAAATCTGGAGCTCCCATCAAATCCCTAGGTAAAGGAGCTATGGAACTAAGCCCTGGAAAAATGGTATCATCTGGTGGTTAGGAACAAGGTCAGGGAAAGTAGAGTCTTTTCTCAAGTTTGGTGTGCTGACTGATCCATGCAAAGTGTATCTACTTATAACGAGGAACCTAGTGTGAAGCTAATTAAGATAACACGAGCTTCCTTTCCAGGTATCAGATTAGATACCAACATATGCACTTGGAATTTCTACCTTGTGTCTGTTTTGGGATAATCACTAAACCTCTATTCCGTTTTCTGATTTCATTTCGTTTCATTCTGACAGCCAGTGCCGTGGTGACACTGATGGTAGCAGAAAAGGACAATATGCACCCATGGGAAATAAGCAACACAACATGTGTGTGAGTGAGTGAGTGAGTGAGTAAACTCCCAGGAATYGCACCCTGTGATAAGAATGACAATTAAAATCTCTACCAGTTAACAAAACAAGTATTTATTTTTATTTTTTATTTTCTAGATTATATTGATCATTTAAACCCAGACGCAGATCAGTAGCAATCTCTTTAGTACGTTTTTCCTATAAAGGAGGAAAAGTTTCTTTAATTGCTTATGCATTCTACCAGCTCAGCTATGAATATGGCATCAGTTACTGCATTGATTTTATATTTTTCCAGGACCAAGTATAGCAGCCTCTGAAGAGATCAGCAGCTGGGGAACATTTTGGATATCCAAATTCCTAATGACCCCAGAGTAGTATTCCCAAACCTCTTGGCAGTTCCAAATTTCATGCCAAAAGTTGCAGGCATCTGTCTCACATTTTGAACATTTGTCATCAATATTCTTATTTAATTTAAACATCCGCTTAGGGGGGTCACGTATTCTCAGCGAATAAAATTAGCTGCATGTAACCAATCTGTGAATTTGAGTTTAATCATAGAGCTCCGGTCTGATTACAGATGTCTTTGTCCGAGGACTGTCGTTTACTACTGAATGCCTTCCCCRTTAGCTTTGGGATTATCAAGCAAGGATTTATACCATGTAGAAACCTTTGCCTTTCTAAATACATAACTGAATGCTCTCACTGGGGGGATTAAATTCAGGCCCTCTGAAAGACCTACAGCTGGTTATCTCCTTTAGCACTGAACTTGCAATCTACACTAAGGTGAGGGGCAGGGCATGGTCTCACTGCCTCAGGAGCATAGCAAAGATCAAATTGCCAGTGCAAATCACAATTCAGTTTCTCCTCCTTCTTGCTCCTGCAGGGAGGAATGAGGTTTCCACCACCTATTTTCCCTGGCTTAGTTGATGACCTGTTCCTACCTTGTCCGCTGTGGCAGCTGAAGCATTGGGGATGCTATGTCAAAATTGTGGCTCCTTTGAGTCCCCTTTTCTGGTGACACAGGTGCAAAATGGAGGCTCTTAGCTGAGCCCACAGAAAATGACTGGCTTGCTTCTCTCATAACTGTCATTGTTAGGATGTGGTAAGTGGTCCCAAACTCTTGAAATCTTTCTTTGTATCATAAACATCCTGCACAGATGTGACTCTCAGTTCTTTGCATAGCAGAAGAGAATTAATTCATCAGTGCAGTTCATTTCAGCAGAGCTATAGCCTTGATGTGACAGTAATGGAAGYATGCTAGCAGTGCCTAAACTACAAACATTTAAATTAATATTCTTATTTGTATCATATCGACATTCACAAGGAAAATGTCAAAACAGGATCTGATGTTCAGCCTCTGCTCTCCATCCTGGGCTGAATGGGGTCTATGCATTTGCACACCATTTAATCCATGCCACATATAATCAGTCATGAATTATGACACATTTTGCAAATGAAAGCAATGACACTAGAAGCTGAATCCTCACACTATTATCATTAAGACCTAGAATCAACCTTCCTTAAAGAAGAAATCATTCATATGACCTTGGAGCTGAAGGGTTTGATTGTTGTCCCCACATCTACATGCTGCAGGAATAATTCCTTTGGATTGCATGCAAAACCAACCAATTTTGATAAAAATATAACGAGAGATAAATATGAAATTATGTGGAGATCTCTTCACTGACATGATAAATATAGTTTTTTCCTTCTCTAACAGACACTGTGTTCTTCAATGAATATAGAGATCTCCTGAGTAGTAGCAAGATCTCATTACTCTCCAAGCCAGGACATCTCATGGCATCAGGCAGTTCTGAGCTACAYTGTGTAGGTCTATTGTACCCAACTGAGCCAAGCCACATGGTGAATATTTGCAGCTTATTCTTCTTGAACCTTTTATATTGAAACAAACAAACAAAAAACAGCACAAAGCTTTCACAAATCACAGAAATACTGAAAATATGTGAATCTCTATTTTAGGGGTGGATTATGCTCTGGATAATGTTTGGAATGAATTAAGTATTCTAGTGGGATAGCACATTCATATTAAAGGTAGAAATTAAGGTCGTGAAAATTACTTTGCTGAGAGATCCATGAGAAGACAAATTTTTGATGTGTGAGAGCTGTGGAACTAACTAATCCTCCTTCAGGTAATCCTGAAATGTGTTCCAAAACACTTACTCTTCAGTCATTAATTAACGTCACCAGACCAAATTCTTGAAGTGTTTCCACTCGTTACAGAGGATTTACTTTGGTTCTGGCCTTTGTGCTATCTGCATTTGAAGCTCACAGGAGCTGAATTAAGTTTGTTCAATATTGACACATAAACACGTGGGAGCCAGAAGAATACACACATATTTATCTTTCTCAGGCATCATCATCCAACAGGAGAGTATGGATCTGTAATTCCATGTGTTAGGTGCAGTCCTGCACTGTACTGAACCAGGCTGAAAGGATCCCAGGATGGGTGGTTATCTCGGTGCGTCTTTTCACAAAGAGCTTGGTAGGACAAATGGGACTATAGTAGACATAGCTCTCTGTAGACTTTCCGTTAAAGCCTACACTAGATACTTCAGACTCAAAGGCCGAAATTTCACTCTCTAAGATCCTTTCTGGGATCTCTGTTCTCACTGCCACCTCCACCAAATGTATATGGTAGGTGTCTACAGTTTTCCTGCTTTGTATGTGCTGTGCCAAGTTGCATGAAGCCTCTCTTACATCCAGACCCTGGTGAGATTCACACACTGGGCATTCTTCCCTGGGCAAACTTCATTCTCTCAACACCCCCAAGGCTCTTCCCTCCAGTCCCATCTGTTGCCTYTCATGGACAAAATATCACCTGGAACATGGGCATCTGAAGCACAGATCTGTCTCCTTGACTGGATGTATCCCAGACTTTCCTATCTTTTTAGATCAGACTCTCCTATCTCATGTATCTGGTATTCTGGGGCACCTCTTTTTCACTGTTTCCTCTCCATGTTGTTCCATCTTCTATCATATTACTGAATATTCATCAGCCTTAATTTATATTTATATTTATATTCATCCAACTTTATATTCCTGTAGAAATCTCCCTGCTGAAATTGAGTCCTCTTTTTCTGCTTTCCTCCATCCAGCTTTATCTGACCGAGACTCTTCCCAGAATACAAATAAAATCAGAAGATGGATTTGAGTCCTCTCTTAATTTCAGGAGAGTACTAGCAATACTACTGAGGCACAGAACTCCCCCACTTCCTTACTGCTTTTTATAGGAGAAAGCRAATATCTCAAGGATTTCCGTCATTCCTGTGAACACATGTGGATGCCATCCACTGTTTCTCTGTTGGGTGAGGCTTAATCTATGCGCTTATACTCCACATTTTCTGCTTGTGGTTTATGCAGATGCCAGTGCTAGGATGAGATCTGATGCTGTGAAACGCGAAGTCTCCTTGTTTGCTACTGCAAACAAGTGGCCACAGGGACCAAGGCCCAGGATGGGGTGTCTGAGCAAGCTTCACTGAAGACACTGATAAGCCCCACGCTGTTCCTTCCTGCAGCGGGGCCACTCTGTCAGCCCAGGGAAGTTGTGTCAGAGGTCCARGGGCTGTGACACAGGCATGACAGTGACTGCATTTTGCCATCTCCTTGTCATCTATCTGCAAAGTCATCTGCTTGCCAGAAGAAGCTAACATGGGGCACAGATGTGAGCTGCTGTTTGTCCATGAACGCGAGGCCTCCTGGTCTGATGGCAGGGATGACCCTGCCCTGCTGATGTTGGAGGATCCTGGAGGATCCGGAACGAGAGGAACTATCTCAGAAGTGCAAGGGGACCTGTGGTAGCTCTGGAAACTACAGAGCGTCACTGGACTCCAAGGCAGGGCTGGAGGACAAGCCCCATCCTGCAAGGACACCAAAGGTATTTTCTTTAAAAACTGTTACTTGTTCTGGCTCATCCAGAAGTTCCAAGTATTCCCGTATTTACTGGATTTAATATTTAGCTCATTATTTTGTTCTGTAATAAAACACGCTTTAGGGATTGGAGATCTTCTGGTATGCTGGCTTTGCAAAAGACTGGAGCAGCTACACTTCAAATCTCTGGCCARTTCCAGTCCCATCACGGCATTCAGCAGGGAATTGGAGAAATGGATATTTTTCTCCTGTCTCCATGCTTAGCTCACTGTCTAAATTTATGTCAGCTCAGTGGGATGATTTAAAAAGCTGGAAAATAATGTCAGCTGCTTTAAGAGAGCCCAGTGGACCTGGGGATGCACACATGTGGGGCTTGTGGTCTGGAGAGAGCCTGTATCTGCCCTCTCTAGTGTTCTAGCATTCTCACGGTGCCTAGGGCAGCACCAACGTTTCAGGYAATCTTATCACAGTCTTGCCAAAATATAGTTTCTAAATTAGTATCTTTTATCTTTCAGCTGTCAACTTCCTTAAAGTTTTGATGCCCCTGGCTAAGGAAAGTATTTGGCAATGCATGGACCCTGCCAGGCTTCTGAACTTGATTATTTTTGTTCTAATCTCAATTTAGAAACCCTGACCATCATAATAAGATCCACAAATCTAATCCATAAATTTTCTATATGGTTTTTAGAATAAGGATAGGTATCTACCAAAATGACTGTTGCTTTGGGAAGAGAGCTGTCCCTCTCAATAGAATATGTTAAGGGCAAGCACTTATCCCAGATCACTCACCTCACCCTGTGGTATGAAGAATACACTGTCTCCTGCACAGAGCCTTCAGCTGCCCTAGTATCACTATCATCACACCCATATTTGATAACATATAAAGTTTGGTTCCCAAATATTTAGCCTGTGATTTAACTCATGTTGTCTGTGTGGAACTGTTCTCTTAAAGATTAATTTAGATTTCTCAGATTGTCTTTTCTTGTATTTTCTGAAACCATCAGGCATAATTAATTCTCTGGTCATCTGATCTGTAGGAACTTCATCTATTATCATACATGAGTGTGATGCTAGGCATGCAGTAATGGAGAATCTTTACATGAATCTGGCCTTTTTGCACTTCACAAAAAGTGAAGTGCAAATATATGCATTCTGAAGATGTACACTGAGATTGTACACTGAGATTTCCTTTCACAAAACACAATTTTCTATAGCACAGATTAAATTGTTAGTAAACTAATGCATTAATTAAGAAGAAATAGCTAATTGTGTGAGAGGACCAGAAAAATAGATTGCAACTAAGTATTGTGTTGCTTGTCTCATCACTCTCTGCATATTTTTAGTTAGTTATGCACACTTTTGTTACCTGTTTGAAGCTATTGGAGGGAGAACTTTGAGGGCAAGGTCCACACATGAGGTATTAGCAAGTAGGTTTGACTTACAGGCAGACCAAAGAGCATGGCCTGCAGCACTCTTTCACTTTGGAGCAAGCAGAGGAAATCATAGGGGATGAATCTGCCCATCCTGCCTTGGAGTTTTTTTTCTCTACACCAAGGTTGAGAGGTTAAACCAAATGGCCATGAGGAAGAGGTGAATATTATGGGAAAAGGATCACGGTCAGCTGCATTAAAGTTTCAGATAAGTTGAAGAAGATGGGGAAAGAGTGTAAGGTCAGAGATTCCTCTGAAAGAAGTCATTACAGACCTTTGTGAGAGGGGTGTCAGTAGATAACAAGGACAGAAGCTGCACTCAAGGCAGTTACAGCAAAATTGGAAAAGAACTGCGGAGAGTGACTGCAGACAGAGCTGTCAATGAACTTTGAGATGAAAAGGTGACAAGGTGATAACTGCAGAACCAAGTGAAGTCAAAGAGATTTTTGTTTTTCAAAGAGGTGAGATTAACTCACACCTTATTGTGAGGAGGGAAAAAGCATGTGAAAAAGGCAAATTAAGAAGAAAACYGTGCCTTTTGTACATTTTAAAGGAAGGCTACAGCATCAGCATTGCATTAAAATCTTTCTCCTTAGCTACTGTTTTTTCCTCATGGTCCAACTTCCTGCCTTGGGCTTCTTTAAGTCTGCCAAAGTCTTACCACCCCTGGTTATGTTGGGCTTTCTCAGCATGACTCACTGGAAATTCTGCTGCAACTGTGCTTTGCCTTACAATGTAAAAGTTTGTCCAGGGCCCTTCCTTGCAAATTAAAAGACTTACCATTGAGGGCCTAATCCTGATGCATCTCAGTCTCCCCTAAATGAAATCCATTATTTCATTTCTGCCTTTCTCTATATTACCAATATCAGATCATTTATGCTGTTTTTCCAAGTCTATCTGATGCCTGCTTTAGAGCGGTTAATTGTCAGGCTATATGCATCTTTTAGATCAGTTTTTTGCTTATAAAGCGTTAGGTAAATGTCTCTTATTATCCATACGAGTACTCAGATGATTTTATTTAGTTACATCAATCAATAATTATTTCAAGTTGTCAAGATTTTTCTCCAGACAACTAGAAAGAGTTTTTTWAAAAATATACTATTATTCAGTTTTCATTAGGAGAGTAAGCCTGTAAAAAAGCAGAATTTTTAATGGATAATTGCTGGAGGTTAAAGAAAGCATTCCAAATGGATTTTATGATCAGGTGCTTCTTTATAGCCTTTATATTCACTGAGGGTAACAGATTCAATTTGAAGGGGKATGTGAAGGTCACTGCAATGTTGAACCACTCTGGAATGAAGGATTGACATTAAGATTTAGCCATAAGATGGTAGCTACAACTGACTGAAATTCCTTTAGGTAGTGAAGTTTACCAAGAGCCCTGAATGAAACAGTTTATATCTTTTTTTTTTTTTTTTTAAGGAAAGAATACCTTATAAACGGCTTGTGAAAGGTAGCTATTTTTCTTGGAAAGTCTCTAGTCCTGCTTTGCAGGTATTTGAGGTAATCATAAATACTTGATGTAATGGAGACTTAGTAGARACCTATTTTTGAGATACAAAGTTAGATTTTTACTTTGTCTGGTAGTTCATTACAGCTTGTCTGACTGCTGTTTTAGGGATGTCTCCTCAGCTGATGGAAATTGCTCTTGCTTCACATGCTTCAAAGGATYGGTCTTCTCCTCTTCATATGTGTAAAGAGTCTCTTAAACTAATGAGCAGAGCTCTCATGCCCATGACACAGTTAGAAGGGGAGAGGAGATAAGGCAGACTCATGTATCATTCACATTTTTAACCATTTCTTTTGTTTTGTTTATTATTTAGTATATCAGGAGCAGAGCTAGAGCAATTAGAAGGGAATAGAGGTAGGCTGGTATGGGGAGTGCAGCAGATTTCAGTAAAAAGTGTGTAACATCTTATTTAAGAATTTGTTTTGTACTTCTAAAGCAAATTCTGTGCACCTGAAGAGGAGATCTGAGGTATCCTACGCTAGTAAGGGACAGGATACTAAAATGGAAGAGGCCTATGGAAAAGTAGAACATGCTCCATAACTCCTCAGGTATGGGATGAACCAAAGCCTAAGGGCTAGCTGGAAAAGGATCTCTTTCCTGTAAACCCCTCATTCCTCAGATGTCTGCTTGTGCTGTCAGCATTTTGCTAAGGACGCAGTACTGCCCCAGTCATTTTGGTGTCTGAGCAAGCAAGCTGTGAGCAGATATTTTTCCCCTCCTGATAAAATAGCTTGTGCTTGGGGATGGTGTCCCCAGATTGCAGCCTTGCAGGAACAGTGGCAGGGTCTGGACCTTATCTTTAAGGGGCAGAAGCGGCAATGTTCGTGCTCTAAACAAGTTGTGCCAAAACCCAAAGCAAGGACAGGAAGCTGGACAAGGAAAGTTTATGCCTTAACAAATTTTCCTACCCATGCAGTTTAACCGGTTAGAAATACACTTATATGCCAACTCACTAGTTGCTTAAAACAGAAACAAATAATACTGCCTGTTACATACAGCAATTAATACCCTTTTAATAGTCTTCACTGCTGGTTTTCAGGAAATAATGTTGCACTATTAACATTCCTGTAAAACCATTAGTCCTAGATGCATGTAATTGATGGCAGTACTAATGTTTGTAAAATGAACTGAGTCTGATTTATAAGTCTGATAATAAAACAGTTCAGTAAAAGGCTTTGATCTAATAGCTGTGAAAATAGTACACACACCTTAAAGATTATCTTTGCAGATATCCATCCTCCTTTCAACTTTTACTAGTTTCAGACACTGTGATTTGGGAAGGAAAAGAAACAGCCAAATGAATCTTAATGGAGATGACCATTGATCATTTGCACTCTATTCTCCTTCCAAATAGGAATATCCAGTATGATGGCTCCTTGGGTCATTTATATTGATACTTTATTAATTGCTCTTGACACAGATTAAAGAAAATAAACACCTGTTTTATTTTCTTAGCTATTAGAACTGATTAAAAATTTTCCCTTCCTGAAGTCTACACTGAAATCTAGCAAATGGGCTAGTAGGATCTAGCTCTAGTAGGATCTTTCTCTTGCAAAAGAAGGGCTTATACCTACAATATTATTCTTGCCCAGTTGCTTTAGTCTGTGTTAGAACTATTCACTTGGTTGGTATTGCGTTCCTTCTCCTTAGTATGAATAATTTTAATTTAAAAATAGTCACTCACTCATTATTCATTTGTTTTTTTCCTCATATAAATATAATTTCTGTTCACCAAGTAAATATCTTCAAGTACTTTCTAGACTTGCTCTATAAAATCAAAAGAATCAGAATCTTTTCTCTGTTTTATAGGACTAGGCCTTGATACTGCATTACCAAGTTTTATGGAGTGGTTATCTTAATCCATCTAGAGGAAGATATTCTTATCTGCATAAATAATTCAGCATTTTTGCAGCCATTTAAAATTTTGATTGTCTCATCACCCTCCTCAGTCACTACCTACTTTTTCTTTTTTTCTTTTTTTTCTCATTCAGGCAATGTGTAGGCAGTTTAGAATGGAAGAAAGTCAGAAGACAACCTCCTCCTCTGCCTGTCTCTTGGAGCAGCAAGTAGGACACCCACATGGACTAGGGAGATGCTGGATCAGTCGTGATCATGGGGCTGAATCAGGCAGCAGGAAGATGGGAACTTGGATCCCTCACAACCCATGTGCATTTTATTAACTACTGGGCTGGAGAGCACAAGCAAAGGGAAAGGGGAAGCTGGCAGCACCACATGCTTCCACTGTTTTTGTGAATTCGGCCTCGGAAATCAAAATAGCTGATTTGGAAAAATTGATGTCAACATTTTCCATCTCCTCTTCTCTCTTCTTTTCTCTTCCTTCTTGCCCCCATCCCATCCCACATATACATATATGTGCATATGTATATATGTAACTTTAATTTACAAATTAATCTGGTCCAAAAGAACAGTGATTTTGTGGAGAATAAACAACTATGATCTAAAAAGTAATAATTGTCTTTACATATGGTCAAGCATATTTAATTTAGTAACTTTGCTGACAAGCAGAAATTTAGACCTATATTTATGCACCTGATTGAATCAAGGCTTGAAATATTAGAATTAATTCATTTTAATACCATAACTTTAAAATTAAATTTGTGGTATCTATCCTAAGAATTCATGTGGGTAATTTAAGCATAAATCATATTATAGATTTTATTTATTTCTAATTTGTTTCTCCTATGCTAAATGAAAATATCTCAAACGAGAGTCCAAATATGTTTTATTGCATAGTGAAATTGCATCTCACTATGCAAAAATGCATTAGAATTCTCTCAGAAAAAAAAAAGCCCTTTGGATTTGTCATCACTATTTGAACGATGGTACCGGGAAGAATAGTTCATGGTTGAGTTGACTTAAGCCAGGGGAAGGGCAGAATAAACTCTGTGGGCCGCTTGCAAGCTCTGGTTCCACATTCATTAATAACCTATCTGTGCACAGCTGAATCATCCACCCGTAGAAACTTGCCGTGGTCCAGGCCTGCGTTTCTGACAAATTAGCCAGAGCACAAGCTGCACTGTTTATGCAGGCTTGATGTTGGATCCTGGCTTGGTGCCAGCGGTGGGAAGATGCAGTAACATTGGGGCTGGTGCTCTCTCCAGCAGCCTCAGCAGACGGTATCTGATCTGGCCCAAAGTCCGCAGAGACAAATTCAGCCTCTCAAAAAAATATTGAGCGTATTTGACCAGGCAAAATGAGTTTGTTTTGGTTGAACACTCTGAATCATGCAGCCTCAACACGTTTAAGCTGGTCAGAATGATCCTAGAATTGGGTTTACTGAGAGAGCTCTGCTCAAGTCCTCTGAGGAGGGACAGCTCTGGACACCTCCCATGACTGAGGAAGGTGAGGGAGGTGTCCAGGGCTGAAGCACAAGCTTGGGCTTATTTCCTACATCAGTGAGACATATGAGTTCCCTCTGGCTTTTCCTGCTCCCTTTTGAGCTCTTTAAAGTAGATAACCAAGATCAGTTGTTAACCAAGGTGGAAAAAAGATAAATTCAGTAAAGATGGCTAGAYACTTGAATCCTGAATTACATTGAATGTAGTGCAATGCATTCAAGAAAATCTAAATATAGGATTTAAAAAGTATGCTAAATAAATAACAATAAATTATTTCTCAAAAAAAATAATAAGTTTTAACATATTATCAGTGAACTTGACATATTCTATATAATCTTAGTGACAGGATAAAACAAAGTGTGTGCAGCTGCCAATAAAGTAGAATAATCTTCTATTTCCTCTTTATTACTTCAGTGCGGAAGGACCACTGCTCCCAAGATTTACTTTTACTTAAATCTGAGCGGTAAAATTCAACGTTTTCTGCTGGAACCATTCTATATACAACCTGTCCATTAGTCACCTAATACATTTTTTATCACTTCATAGTTCATTTTCTTCCTTTGACCTTTGAGGATACCCAAAGAATTCTAAAACCCATTAGTATCTATGAACACTCACAGTAAATCCATAAATGATTGCTTAATGGTCATTGCTAATCAGAATTAAGCAATCTTGGCATAGCTAAAGCCTTTGTATGCTATTACTTTTTTGTATAGTATTGCTTTTTTTTCTGTAGTACACACGTTTTCTTTATTTACAATAGCTATTTGATGTACTGAATGATAAAACAAATGTGTATTTCTGAGAAAAAGCCAATAAAATACTATATGCAACAAATGCTGAAGCCACATGCATTTAGCGGGAGGAGGCATTTTTKGAATTGATAGGAAGGCTGTTTATGAGCGTCATGGGTAGCTTACATAACTTTGATAGGGATGGATGCTGGATCTCAAAGCAACAGATAATAGCAGTTAGAGTCATAACAGAAGAACTTCAAAAGGTCTGATTTCATGTAGATAAACATCCCAGTGTCCAGATGTTTATCTTCAGTTTTATCTAGTCTGGATTGTGCAGGGCTTTGAAAGCCTCCCAAGAATTCACAAATTTCATGGTACCTTTGCTTCCAGGTAGGCTAGAARTTAAGTAAGTGAGGAGAGGCATACTTGCTCTTTTGGCACTTCTGCCTGCTACGACTGTGGAGTACAGAGGTCAGCTCGAATTCAAAGTGGAGCACCAAGCAGAGCTACATTGGAGCTCCTTGGTGCTAGACACGGTACAAACATAAAGACATAGGCAGCTTTGTGCACCTCAGTGAATCTACCATCTACAATAGAAATGAGAGAGGATTGTATTGTGCAAGTAGTGCARATAGGTGTTGATTTAAAAATGGTCTGTTAATTTTTCAGCTCTCTGTTTATTTTTCTAGTGAAAGTGCAAAATATATCTAATTTTTATATTATTTTTTAAATGTTAAGTTCAAGGAGAGTGTGTGAATGATGTGAAGTCCTGAGAAAATGTGAAAGATTCAATAGGCACTTGATTAATCTGTCTTTGGATGACAACAAAACTTTGTATGTGAATTGCACATGCTGAAACACTGGAACAGTGAGCTGAGAGAACACAATCTGTTTCTAATACAAGTAATTATATTTGATACCTGCTTATCTGCCCGTGTGTAGTAGTGAACACACTAAGTAGTCTTGGGAATTTACTGTTAGACTCCTTCTAAGCCCCATCCTCTGAAATCATGTGAATATGGGAGATTCTCAATAGCATTGTGCAGATTTGCAGTTCTAGTAGTTGCAGAGGAATGAATGCCAATAGCTAAAAATGCAAAATAAATAAATAAATAAATAAATAAATAAATAAATAAATAAATAAAAGGAAAAAAAACCAGCATTAATTATTCTTAAAAATCTGAAGTCTTAAAGTCAGTTACTTGTTTTCAAGGCTTGATTCATGATTTTGAATGTCTGACACTGGAAGAATTGGCCTAGTTATTCATGATTCACAGGGAAATTATAAAGCTGTAAATAGATTTTAGTCCACTTATTTAGCTTAGCTTTTATTTTTAAATAGTTGTATCTCTCCTGCATGCCAAATAAACTCTGCTTTTAAGACAAATGATACTGGATATGGGAACTGATAAACTGAGGTTGTCTGCTGCTGGTGTCTTGGAGGAAGGGAAGCTGAATTCAGCATAAGAATTGCTCGAGCCAGGAGCAGATGTAATGGTCTAAACATTCGAGGCTCATGATTTGTTGGCTCCCTCCTTCTGCATCTTTGTCACACATTGTTCCACTTTTGRTTTGGGGAACATGGATGGCAACGGCAGGGCTCTCCTGGATAGCTAATCCTGCAATGCTCCCTCTTTATTTATCACGAGGTTTGTCATCCAAAGCCCACTGAAGCCTGGGGAGAACCTTCCACTGCTTTCTATGATGTTAGAGCAAGTCTTAARTGTAGAGGATGCCCCACTTTCCAAAGACTGAGTGCTCTTCTCCTTACATGGAAAATAATTGCTTTGCTGTCCTATAGCAACTACGCACTCAGAAACAGACACTTCAACTTCACATTTAATTTAACAATTCAAAAGACATGCTGTTAAATGAGCACATAAATTTCCCCAAGACAATCCATTATGTAGCCAGATATTTAAGCTAGAATGCTTTCACCACTTGCTCTATCTGTTCTCGTTTTTCTTCTTCATCGATGTGATGAAAATGGGCTCTTGCTTTCACTTTAGCTTCCCATTTTTCCTTTCCTGGTTGTCATGTCACTGAGTCTGATTTGAGGACAGGAGCTGTCTGTGATCTGAGCTCCATGACACCCCTCTGAGTGCACTAATACGTGTGCAGAGAAAGGGCCAAGCTCTCCGAGGTGCAAAACTGCACAGGAAATGCAGTACCTTCAAGCCCCTGGCCCTAAGAAAGATGCAGCAAGGGAAAGTATTTTATTACTACATTAGCTGACTGATTTTGTTTCAAGAAACCATAGCAGAAACAAACAGAATAATTGAGGAAATTACAATAATAAACCCTTTTCTGAAATGGTATTTAACTACTGACAGCTGATGAAATGGGTCCAGAAACATGCATAAAACAAGAAAGGAAGAAAAAGAAAAACATGTTCTTGCTCATGAACATTGAGCAACTTGGCCCAGGCGAGTSCCCGTTTGGCTTTATTTCAGCAGGAAATTTTTTGGTAAATCGTAAATTCTTTCCCAAAATATACAATGCACTGGTTTAAAAACAATCAATCATCCATTAGAACTGAACGGCGAGTTCTTAGAGGCGGCTGTCTCATTCTGAAGGAGCTGGTCACAGGCAACAGTGGGATTTTTGCCTACAGAAAGGTCCTGATGCCCAAAGCCTGACTGGAGCTGTCTGGCCCATGAAGGTAGCCGGGAGAGGAGTTGTGAGGTGGCCCGGTCTGACATGGTCTGCCAGGGACAATCCTAGGTCATGCAGCCTCAAGAGTGTTTTGGCATGAGTGGCAAAACACTCTTTGTACCTGTACACGTAGATAAAGAGCAAGTGGAAGTTGGGTTCKACTTGCCCATGCATGTGATATCTACCTTCACATGTGTGAATAATTTCAGGGAGATCAATGTAATTGCTTCTGGACATGAAGTTTGCAGCCTCTAGGCTTTTAGGACAGAGTTGGAAAGAAGTGGCTGAAGGGATGGAGGAGCAGGATCTGGAGCACTGCTTGTGACATCTTCCGAGATTTTAGGAGAGCATGTGCTTTGTATAACTCAGTKGAGCCTGTTATTCCCTAACTCAAAGGCAGCTGCCAGACAGTGTCTTACTTCAAACCAGAAAATAGGTCTCCACCTTCTGCACCAACCTCTCATTTCAAGAAGCCTTTGTATTTGTTTTTATAATTTGTTTTTTCTTGTCTGAAAGAAAAATAATGCTACATTAAGGATGAATGCTTTGATCTTTGTACACAATGGACTTTGTTATAGAAGTATTGACAAGGGTGGAGCTGAAAAATATAAAACTCCAAGTAATTGTGAGGCAGATATAGTGAAGAAGTAATAAAGACAGTCCTTTAAAGAAAATGGAAAAAAAATAAAATGCTTCCTATTTAATAAAAGGAAACAGTATTTGAAGCATATACCACAAAGATCAAAGAGAATTCTTATGTCAATATTATTGAAAGAGGAATTTTTTTTTTTCTTGGTATGATTTTTGAACCCCAGTCTAGAAATTATTGGAATGACTTTGGATTTTCACCAATCTAACGAGATCAGAATCTCGTCTTATTTAAACAAATGATTTAAAACCATGTTCCCCAAAGACCCAACCTCCACTAGATACTGCTGTTGAAAGGCTGGTCCCTTTGTTTGTTTGCCAGATATATGACTGTATGCGTGTGCTTTGTTTTTGAAGTCTTGCTACTAGTGGACATGAGTCTGTTTCTCCTGTCAGGTCTTCAGCCAATACTCAACTCGAAGCTTGCTCTCCTATTTCAGATATGATGAAGCCTCTCMTGCTCTAGCAAAAGGCTTGCTTTCTCTCCACAAATGTTGCCTTGCATTAGTCCTGTCAGGGTTTATTCAACTATTTCTCAAACCATAAAGTAATGAGCTGATATTTTTTTTCCTCTTTGATATAAATATTATTTCAATGTCATTCTTAGTCTCTTCTTTTACCCCCTTTACCTTTGTCAGTGCACACAGTCAGGCATAGTACTGTCCAGAAAGCATTTCCAAATACTTTGAGTGTAACATGTTTGTACTAGTCCTCAGAGTTCCCAGGCAGACCCTTTAATTGCACCTAATGGCTCTACCTGCATATATTTGAAATGTTGGCCTTTTCCAGAAGAACTACACACACTCCCTGGTGACATTTTCACACTTTTCCACATTAAGACTGTAACTCTCTAAAGGAATTTCCTAATACTTGGTTGAGTGAAAGATGATGGCCATATTGTACTAATATAAGATTTTAGATAATTTAAATTCATTCATATTCAAGAATTATTAATAACTAGCAGTATCAGTGTCTCATTGAGTGATTTTTGAGTAGTTGTTCTCTGAAACTGCAATTACACCTAATTATTATGTCTTCTGCAATGACGCAAAGTCCATGAGAATTTTTGTCTACAGACAAATGGCTGGAGAGTCCCAAACCAAAGATTTAACCTAGAAACATATTACTTTACTGAGTGACACAGAGTGAACAACKGCAGCACAAAATGATAACAAAAACCACGTTGTATTCAGGATGGACTCTGTGATCATTGTATTTATGCACCATACTTTTCCTATAAAAATTATGTCGTCTCTTGCAAAGGCATGAGAAATAATTATAATGTATTTAGTTGTCAAAATAATGCAGAAGAAATGAATTTTTTTTCCCACAACTTTTTAAAGTGGGAGGCAGCATTCAATTTAAACTGATGACTCTCCCACTCAAAAAAAAAGGGGGATAAAGGGGGATTTTTTTTCCCCTGGTTTCTTAATAGGCCCTGACTCCAAATATCTTTCCCCAGTAGTAAACAACCTTTTTCTAATTTCCTCCAGAATGTATTAATGGCAAGTTTATATTTCTTGCTATCAAGTCATTATTACTTTGTATCATAAATATTTTCTCTGCTTGGTCTTTCCTTTCTCAAAGAGTTTCTACACAGCAATTGTATCTCTATAAAAAAGCCATATTCTTGATTTACTAATCCTACAAAAACACTTTTTTTTTAATTCTCCACTTTTCATCATCCTACATGTATCCTCCACACATTTATTATTTGCTATGGCTTCAGTTGATCATTTCTGAACATGGATGGTAGAATATGGCTTGGTTTAAAGTAAGGTCTCACAGGGGTATGATGACATCAAGGTTTTTCTGTATTACTTGGATGCATTTCTCCTGATATATCCCATAGTGACACATGTTATTTTCTAGATCTCAAATTGTTATTGGTCCTAGCTGGCCATTGTCAATTAATGCTATGGAAATTTTTTTTTTACATAGTTTCTTTCCAAAAAATATTAGCAAAATTCCTCCTAATTTTTCAAAGTTTGAAATGTCAGATTTTGTTATAGCAATCATTTCAAACAATTGTTTGGAAAATGAAGCAGAGGAAGTTTTGTGAGTTTTTTTAATCTTCTCAATTTATTTTTAAAATGTTAATTTGAATAAATATAAAAGTAAACAATGCCAGGTGAAACRGTTGACAAATGTTGACAAATATGACCAGTGGCACAGCCACTTTAAAAAGCCAAGCTTTTTTAGAGCTTTTTCTAAGTAGGAATTTGTCTATGGTCAGTGATATCTGGACCATTGAATCCAGGCAAGCTACAGAAATCTGTGTCAAAGTGTTGCTTGTCTGGGGACAATCTTCAAATCTTCCATAAACCATGTATATTTTTATGTATATTTTTGAAATACTTGGTAATAGGGGAAGAGAAATAAGAGTACTTGTGCATTATATGCCRGACATAAGGTACTCAGCTGTAATCCAGTCTACCAGATTGGATTTGCAAAATTCCTAGAGCAGGAAGGAAGCTTTTCAGGCTTAAAAAAATATGGCAATACATTTAAAAGTATCCCAGAAAATCTTAGAGCAATCGACCCATTGGGTGCATTGCAGCAACTGCTGGTAAAATCAGGAACTATTATTTGGGTTCTTTATAAGCAATTCTTTTACTTTCTCTGACATGAAGATGCCATATTTTTCTCATTGTAATATTTACTAAAATAAAAATAAAAATAAAAATAAAAATTAGATAAATATAATGTCATACTATATGTCATCCTGGGCATAACTTATTTTTTTACTAATTGTTGAATCCTCATTTGTTACAAACCAGTAAGAAACACCAGAAGCAGCTACAAAAAAACGTACTGAGCGTGAAAGTTGTAGTGAGTGAGAAGACTGTTCCAGTTATCAGCGTTACCTGAAACATCCGGGAGGGCTTTATTCTAGATTTTATAATAAAGAATGATATGTTAACTTATATTTCTGTCCCTATTAAGTTTGCTTTGTCCAGAAGATTATTAGTACTGAAACTTCTGGTTGTTTGGCTTTGTCTAACTTTTTGAAATGTTTTCTTATAGTGAAAGGTTACCAGAATATGGCAACATGCTACTGAGCAACATGAGGCTTCATAYCAAGGGCCTCAGAGAGGCTGGGGAAATTAGCCACAAATCCAGTGGAAATCAGTGACACAGAAGTCTATGTTGCATCTATTTGTTCACAGAAAAACATTCGTTCATGGCATAGCCTTCCTACTCATCTGTGGAGCTAACTGTCTCATACTTATGTGAACTGCACGCTCACCAAATACGTAATACATACAGGGTGATTTTTACCTATATACTCTTGCACGGCTGCAGAAATGTGCATTTTGAGTGGGTGCAACTGCCACTCAATGGTCGTAGGTCTCTGGGGTCCTCTTCAGACTGTGGAGGGTGGCAGCTTCGTGTCTGTGCCTTTGGGTCTCACACCCACRCAGGGCTCATCTGGCAGCATTACAGCTGTGGAGACAGGGGTAGCTAGCAACTGATGTCAAAACCCAATAACTTAGTTTTTTTGATCTGGATTATGAATAACTGCAGCAGTACAGAATTATTCATGGAAGCTACCAACTTGGGCTGCTTTTACTGAAGTCCTGCAGGAGTTTTTTTTGAAAGCAATGTTATTTAAGATTATAGTTAGATGTTTAGAATAAGTAAAAACATTGCTAAAATGTTCTTTAAGCAGAACAAAGATGCTTAGAGGAAAAATACTGTCAAAGCTAATGAACAATGTGATTTATATTGGAAAGTCTGTAAAGTCTGGGTAGTGTGCTCTAATAGAAGATTTGAAAATTAATTAATTCAAAATAGAAGAGAAGAGAAGAGAAGAGAAGAGAAGAGAAGAGAAGAGAAGAGAAGAGAAGAGAAGAGAAGAGAAGAGAAGAGAAGAGAAAAGAAAAGAAAAGAAAAGAAAAGAAAAGAAAAGAAAAGAAAAGAAAAGAAAAGAAAAGAAAAGAAAAGAAAAGAAAAGAAAATTTGGAAGTGGACATGACAAACCCAGACATTTTTAGTGAAAAAAAAAATAAAAAGAGTTCTAAATAACTGAGATTAGCTTTTGCAAAAAGGTTTAGACATAGAGACATAAAAATGTCTATATTAGATCATATTGGAATATCCACTTAATAAAACATCTAGGTTTAATGATATGGTAGTCAGAAAAAAATATTTTGAAGAGCAGACTGTCTATGGGATAATATGTAAGGAATTTCCTAGCTCATATGAGTAAATCATTTGTGTTGTGATGGTTATGTTTTTTCRTTTTATATTTTTAATGTAATGTAACTTATAGTCTGTTGTTGATTTGATATGACAGTTGAGAAGAGGCTGAGTGTATGTTCTGGAGCCTAATCTGGGACTACTTCTATTTTTATTTGCTAGTGTAAATACATGATCCTATTTTGTGTTATGCTGTCCCATAAGTAACTCTAGATAGTTAATTATAACAATATGCATATGACTAGTTGTTATTTTTATCTTAACTTTGATAGTGCCAAAGTAAATTTATTTGGAATTATTTTAAGAACATATAATCTTAGAAAATAAAAGATGTTGTTAATATTTAATCCTGCTTGAAATTTATTTCCTCTTTGGCTAGTTCAGGCCTGTTGGCAGTGAATTCCACTCCATTAGACTCTCTGGGCAGATGATGTGTCTCTTCAGTCTTGAATCTTATGTTTTGATTTTGCTGAAAATCTGTTGCACAATGTGGAAAGACTTGGGATATTCATTTATGTCCTGTTGTGTTTGTTGCTTTGACTTTCTTTTCTTCTAAAAATACTTTTGTTCTCAGTAATTCTTAACCCTCATTTCTGTATTTGTCCTTATACATTGATATTTCTGCTACTTAACAGGAGAGAATGGGTGACCCTCCTCAATAACTTTCAAAAGATAGTGTGTAGTCCAAGAGCTATGGAAGAGTATCCAAGATCATCTTGATAGAGTGACATCCACAGTCTCACTGCACTGTAAGAGGTGTTTTTACTGTAGTTCAGTTCACATACTAAAGGTCTGTCTGCCTATTTTTTAATTACAGAGGGAATAGTCTAATAGAGTTTATAGTCTCTATGAATACACACCTACATTTTCAKAGAATCATAGAACTTTTAAGGTTGGAAGGGACCTTTAGAGATCATCTAATCCAAGCCCCCTGCACACGCAGTGTCACCTACAGCATGTGGCAYGGGATTGCGTCCRAGCAGGTKTTAAAGATCTCCAGAGAAGGAGGCTCCACAACCTCTCTTGGCAGCCTGTTCCAGGACTCTGTCACCATCACTGTCAAGATTTTTTTCTCTAAGTTCCTGTGGAACTTTTGATGKTTTTCTTTGGGGCCGTTTCCTCTAGTCCTATCGCTGGCCACCACTGAAAAGAAGCCTGCCCCCTCCTCCTCACTGCCTCCCTTGAGGTATTTATGCACACTGATCAGGTCCCCCTCAGCCTTCTCTTCTCCAGGCTGAACAGGCCCAGATCTCTCAGCCTTTGCTCATAGGGCAGATGTTCCAGGCCCCTGATCATCCTGGTAGCCCTGCGCTGGACTCTCTCCAGCAGCTCCACATCCCTCTTGCACTGGGAAGCCCAGAACTGGGCACAGTCTCCAGATGTGGCCTCACCAGGGCTGTGTAGAGGGTGATGATCACCTCCCTCAACCTGCTGGAGACGCTCTTCTTAATGCATCCCCAGGATCCCGTTGGCCTTCTTGGCCACCAGGGCACACGGCTGTCTCATGGTCAACCTGTCGTCCACCATGACACCCAGGTCCCTCTCTGTGGGKCTGCTCTCCAGAAGGTCAGTCTCCAGCTTGTACTGATGCCTCCCCAAGTGCACAGTCTTGCACTTGCCCTTGTTGAATTTCATAAGATTTCTCACCACTCAGTTGTCCAAGATTTTAGAGAGTTAGTTAGGTGAGATCAATCCTATCAATGTGAAGAAAAAGCAATCAGTATCATCCTTTTTTTTTCATGTGAAGATTATCTAGTCCAGACTCCTACTCAAAGCAGGGACAGCTTAGGTCAGGTTGCCCAGAGCTTGGCCCAGTCAACTTCTGAATATCTCCAGGGGTGCAGACTCCTCAGCATCTCTGGACAGCCTGTGCTAGTACTTGACTGCTCTTATTATGATGATTTTTTTTCCTTATATTGTTTTAAATTTCCCTTGCTGTAATTTGTTGCCAGTGTGTCTCATCCTTTCACTGTGCACCACTGAGAACAGTTTGGTTCATCTTCCTTATATCCTTACATTAAATAGTTACAAACAGCAATATGATCTCCTCTTAGCCTTCTCAAGACTCAAAAATCCCACTTCTCTCAGCCTTTCCTTGAGTGTCCCTCCTTGCTCTGACCTTAATCACATTCACAGGCCTCTGTTAAATTTGATGAACTTGCTCCAGTTTGTCAATGTGTTCTGAACCCAGAACTGACACAGCACTTAAGATGAGTTCTCCCTTCAGAATAGAGGGAAATAAACACCTCACTCGACCTGCTGGCTGCACTTTTGCTAGTAGAGCCTCATATGAGCTTGGCTTTTCTCACTTCAAGAGCTTTACTGTAAGCAAAAAAATTACAGAGTTGTGCAACATGAAGCCTAGAGATTTTCTTAGGGTGTATGTAGTTAATGTAAAACTCATTTGATATGGTTGTTTTCATGTTATCCAGTATGAACTSTTTTATGTGCATAAACATGAAATTCCAAGTGCCATTACTCAGTCGCTGAGGGTGGGAAAATCTCTCCCATCAAAAAGTGAGGCGTCTAGTCTTAGCTAAACAGCTGTGGCTGCTCTATATGCAACCAAGAGGGAGAAATCTACAGAGAGTGATTCTTCTCACCTATTTTAGAGCCCTATTTTATGAGGGAATGACGTCTTAATGGAGAGATCCGGCTCTCTTCCTTGGTTACAGAATGAGCCTAGAAAGTTGGCTTGGACTGAGTTTCTAATCGTTTAATAGATTTTCCTTGGTAAAATCAATTTTATTCTTACTGCATTTAGGTCCTGTCCTTACTATACTCTCTTACATAGATTAGGCAAAATGTGTTTTCAAGTAATTCGATGTCCATATATACAGTTTTCATGCAGCTAATATTCTAAACATTTTCTGCAAGTGTGACCTCCAGAGTAATCAGGTGTGGTGAGATAGATGAGCCTACTTAAAATTATATTTTACCAAGCAAAACAGATAAAACYCAGCAACTGTTCATCTAATTGCTCTAATTGCCTCATTCATCACATGACCTTGGTGATCTGATGTTTTCCACTCTGTTTCACTCATGTAATTCTTGCAGTAGAAAAACAAAGAATTGATGCCAAGTCTGAGCAAGAAGACATCCCCCAAGAGAACAACTAGCACTGGGGAGATGCTGGCTTTGTGTTCCTGCTTACTGAAACAGCAGGGATCTTTTGGCTAACCAGTGCAGATGGCTGCCATCAAGACTGAGAGCTGCCCAGAGCAGCCTAATACCAAACAAGGAAACTGTAGTTGTTAAAGAGTAGCTTTGGCTTTACATTCAAATATTTCATTTTGTTGTCTTTTTAAAAGGAATATTCATAGTCATATCTCCACCAATGGTTTATATATATTTATTTATAAGGCTTCCTACTTGAAGAAAGTGTTGAATATTTATTGCTAGCAGAGAATATTCATTTTGTGTTGAAGTGAGCAGCTTTCAAATATAGAGCACTGCCTACCTTCTTTGCTGATTACAAAAGTGAGGACTTCCAATTAATGTGGACCAGCTGAAGTTCTATGTCCTTTGGGAGATTCCAGCCACTAACTAAGAATAGAAACATATCTCAATTAGTAAATAAAACTGAACTTGGAGATGTGGTAGCCTAAATACAATTGCCCTTTCAGAGACAACCTGGACAAGAGAGTGGTTAAACATCTCCTCTCCTTTCTTCATCAGTTCATTTCAAAACCAGAGCCTGCATTTCTCTGCATGGAGCAAAAACAATATGATTAAATTCTTTTCTAAACAAGATGACCAGATACTTCTATTACAAAATTTGCCATTCAACTTCAGAGATTCACTGCCATAGATTAACTCTTAGTTTCCCCTGTCATTTTTTTTCACGTTCAGGCTGTTGAGAAACACTGTTCTGTGTTATTTTTACTGTACAGACAATACCCAGGGACAGAGAATCATTCAAAATCCACAGCAGTTTGTTGTTTCCATTAGCTTAGTGACATCCTTACTTCAAACACATTATACTTGGATTCTTTCACCAATACAATTTGTTTTTGTTCTTGATCTGAGTGACAAGTATGGTCTAGTGGAAGCAAAATCCTCTCACTGAGGGTAGATGTGTACATGAATGCTTGTTCTGGTATAATTTAATCCAGCCTTGAAATAGTTAGCATAATTTATTCCAGGACTGAATAGACTAGCATAGTCTATAGCAGATTGTCTACTAGCCAAATACTGCTGAAAAAAAATGTTCTTTCTACCTAAAATGTTGGGGATATAAAACATATAAATTAACACTGTGAAGCACAAAATAATGAGACTAATTAGGTTTGTCAACTGCTTGTTATTTTAACATCTTTATGCCTTCAATGCATGGTTTCAACTGTTGATTTAAAATGCTTTATTTTAAAAAAGTTCTTGATCAGTATTGCTGGCTTTTGAAGTGAGGAAACAAAAAATGTTTGAAGCCGGCAGAGTATGCATGATGGGAAGCACACATTCTTTATTTGTAGTGGCAAACTTTTGGCTACATTAGGTTAAAATGAGACTGAAGAAAGGCAATTTAGGTCAGGGACTTGAGTTAAGGACTACAGGAATGCCTGAGGACAAACTCAAGCTGTCAGTAGGAGCTGAAACCTTATTCTCACTGCTATTTTAAAGCCAGCTAGTCAAAATTAATAAAATAATTTCAAATGTAAATAAAATTTAAAATGTTGAGTAAGCAAAGGAGGGCTTCAGCTGGAAGCAAGAGACCTAAGGCCTAGGTGCTTTCAAAACCAAATCAAATGTTTGGAAACAAAAACTAAAAAGAGAAAATAAAAAAGAACAACAAAACAAAAAAGAAAAAAACCTACTAAATGTGGTACATCCACAAATGGAATATGCAGATCAGGTGCTCTATCTCAAAGGATATAATATTACCCAAAAAACAAACAAACAAAAAGTTATGGAAGGAAAACAAATAATGGAATAAGTTCAGCATCAGAAACAGATAGTCTATCTGCAGCTTGGAAAACAGATAAATGAGGGCAGAAAGGATAGAGGTTTAGAAAACCACTAGTGGCATAAAGAATGTGAATAGGAAATGGTTATTCACTGCCTCTCTCAACACTAGAAGCAGAGAACACCAAATTAAATGAATGTGTGATAGTTTAAAGAGAAGTTGGTATTTCTTTATACATTGCTACTGAGCCTGTGGAATACATTGTCATGTGGTCGAATAGATCCCAAAAGGTTTTCATGGCTTCAAACAAGAGTAGCCAAATTTGTGGGAAAGAAATCACTCAAAGGCTACTGAATACACAAATCCCACTTCTGGAAAGGAAATCCCTGAGCTGCACATTGCTAAAAACTGGAAAGGGAAATTGGGGAATCATCACTATATGCTTGACCTATCCTTAGACTGTTCTTGTAGGCGTCAGTCACTGGATGTTGTCAGAGTCTGGACAACAGATCTTTTGTCTAACTCTGTACAGCTCTTCTTAGACCACCACGTGGAGACCAGCAGCGCTGTTAGTCCTGTCCCTCTGATCTCTGTAAATATCTTCAGTTGCAACACCTTGATTGTGAATGTGAACACTCAGTATTCTCAAAATGAACACAGGATATGTACACATTTCACTGATAGGGATATTCTATCTTGAATCAGAGCTATGGGCAACTCTAAGCTAATCAATTTTTTTCTCCAGCACTTTCAGCCAATAGAATTCTGTGTTAATACTAGTCATAATAGGCTTCTAGCCATTATAACATTATAACACTAGTTCCTGTAGAGTTAATGCTGAGTGTCTTCTGTGACATCTAATTTAAATGATTACCAAATAAGCATTCCAGAGTATTTTCTTTGGTAGTCGTTAGTTAACAGCCAAAAAAGAGTACCACTTGCCAAACACAAATAGAGTACCTATTCTTCCCCTACGTGCTGACCCTCCAGTAATTCTCTTAGTGATACTCACTGGCAATAGAAATGTTTGGCAGTAGCAACTGTTTTTCTAAAGCAATGAAATGCCAAGAGCGTGAACAACAAGGTCGCTCCAATTTTCTTCGTATATGATTCCTGCCATCCACAAAGCAAAGATGCTAGAAAATAAGCTCCCAGTGTTCCAATAATCCAAGAGCATACACATTTTTCTACCTCATTTGCCAGCAACATAAAGTCCCAATATTTGCCTTGCTGACAATAACAGTCTTTAGTTTGTAGGTGAAGGAAATAAGGAAGAATTGAAAATCCAGTCAACCGTAGAACTGAATCTTGGCAAGCAAGGCTGAAATAAACCAGAGGGATCCAGTGAGGGGCAGTGGTGAAGTGGTCAGAAAGAGAAAAATTCATGAAATCATGAAACAGATAAGAACAGATAAGGAGGAGAGAGAGAAATTTATTCAGTAGTAGTTGTGTAGCTGAACTCAGAAATTGGGAGTGTGGCATAATCATTGAAGATAAATTGAACAGAGCTCGACAAAGACTGAAATTGTCATAATAAATTATGCTGACTGGAGGAGTAACTGAAATGRCTGTGTTTTAATGTCAATGGGAAGTGGATCAAGTTCTTTACAGCAGGAAAATTTAAGTTARCTTTTGGCATTCTGCTTTTGTGGGGATAAAAATGCTTTCAAAGGAAGATCCTAGAAGTTCTACCATTGTAGACAATAATGCTCTCTTCGAATTATTTTCAGACTAATTGAATTAACACTGGTGAAATGTAGGAGGACATGTGGGTGAGTTCCTCTGGAAAACACTTCAGTCTCACAGTTGTAATTAAATATATAACCTTCCCTATTTTTCCCCAGGTATCAAAGCCAAAACTAAGCAGTACATTTTAATATGTAAAAAAGATGCTTCACTTACAATATATGAGGTTAAAATGCTAATAAAACTGTCATGTTGAATGAATATTCCATAGGAATATTCCATAGGAATGAATATTCCTTCCAGGTGGTACTAAAGACTTCAGATTCTGAGGGCAGATAGTATAGAAAGCAGAGCATTTTAATAGAGCTGATGGGTACAAAAGCAGTATATTGAGYTGGATAAACAACTAAAGCAGGAGAGATTTTTCAAAGAATAATTTGTAGTTATGGAACATCAGTTGATTTTTTTCTGAGTTTTTTATAGTGATTTTAAAGTCAACATGGGGGAAGGAGAGGCAGCAATATAGTATTTTCTCAGACTRTCACGTTTGCATCAAGTTACAACTGGCAAGCAAGCTTTGTTTATTTCACCTTGTATGTCTAATCAAAGCAAAAGAATTTCAACAATTTCTTAYTAGTCTGGCAACTTATTTAAAATAAACATTGCATCCATTAAAAAAATAGTCATGCCAGTAGACAATAAAACCATTGTGGTAGCCCAGGTACTTCTCCAAAAATCAGTGGCRAAACTCCTGTTCCTTTCAGTGAAAGAAGAAATAAGTTGCTAATAAGCAACTTAWAAGGAACTTATTAGATAAGTTCCTAATCACAGGAATGTACAGTATCAATTTTTTTTTTATCTTGATGAAACTATGTCTACACATGTCCTCTGTTTAGGAAACAACATTCTACATGAGAAAGACATGCATATAGTTTAATGGCAGAATTTTRGTTCTGCCATGGAGAACCTCACGTGTTTGCATTAGAAGACCACAATAGAAAGCAATGCAAAATTCCTCTGGTCTGGGATGAAAGACACAGTGAACAGTTAAAGCTGTAAGAGTATTTTTTGTTGTTGTTTATTTGAAGGTCAAGAACTAGCACAGAATTCTTCTATTCATTTATTTTGTTCAGGGTTTCATGTTCCTTTCTGATTGGACTCTTGTAACCAGCTCCTGATTCATAAGGTCCCAAACACAAATGGAATTAGGCCTTATTGCACAACTGAATGAAAGAAAAAGAGAAAAGAGGGGAAAAAAACTTCACAACTATCAATAATTGACATATCAGTATTGTTACAAGGATCCATGAAATTAGATACTTTATAAAATCTGAGGATTTTCAAGACTGTATTTAAATTAATGAAGCATCAGCTAACCTGAAATCAGTTGGCATTTCAGCTGATTCTAGAACCAGGAARCAGAGAGGTGTGTGGATGTGAATTGTAGACTGTTATTTTTTTAAACCTCAAAACATTTCCTCCATTCTGAATTATGGTTCAGGTCGGTCTGTAAGTTATATGAGCCAGTTTGCTGATCCCTAGATATGAGACTCAGGGGAGATAAAGCCAGACTCCAAAATAACCATTCAAAAATSCAGTCAGGGGAAGACTGAATATGATACTTTTGGGAATGGTGGCCTGTGGAGGGGGGGGGGGAAGCATTTTAGATGGGAAATTACTCAGAATATCATAAAAAAAGAGCAGTGGAAAAAAAAAAGTCGGCCATTTGCACCATGGGAAAAAGGGGAAAATACTTTCTTCTGCAAAATTTTGCAAAGAGAAAAACTGTTTGTCTTTCCAACTCTTGCCTTTCATTCAGTTTGAAGTGGGTCCTCCAGAGCATCTCAATGCGTGGACTCCCTGCTCTTTACAAAGATCATTGCTGCACTCAGCAGCAGCATCATGACAAAAAGTGTGTGTTAAAGGTTTGCTTCAGACTTGAGAACATTTGTGACTTTAGTCAAGAGAGAGACATATTTTAGTAATAAAACAGGTAGAGAGAGTGGAGCAATATGCAAGACAGTATCCAGTAAACCTGCAGATTTATTTCAGGGTTTTAAAGTCTGAAGTTCAGGAGTTTAGGGGTTATATGTATATATACATTTTTATGCCTACCTTGGGCAGACAACAGCTGGATGTTGATAAAAGTGAACATTCATGTGTTTGGCTGGTCATCTGCATGTGCACTTAGTGAAATTAGGAACTGTTTTCAGCAATGTGCCTGCATTTTGCATGCATATTTCTTCACTTAAAACATCTGACAATTTGRCTTACAACCTATTTGCCAATGTTTCCATCAGTAAGTGTGGGGAAATTGTTTCTTCATTCATGGATACCATGAGGATTAATTAGTTCTTTTGGACAGTGCACTAAAAAACATGGATGGAGAGCACAATGTAAGTGCAAAGCATTTTTTTTCAGCGTAGACTGAGTCACATTCTCCTGTGCTATGTGTACAGCTGTAATAGCTGTTTAAGATTAGCTTTAATTAGGAAAAGCCTGCAAAGTGTTCTGTGTGCTGCACGATATGATGATCATTTATGTAAGAGCACTTGTGCTTGAGGTCTTATGAGCCAACTGCTTTCTCATGAACAAACCTCAAAAATGAAAATGCAACAGGAACRCAGGTGAACCTCATGTTTATTAGGACATACATCTGGTATAGAGGCATTGAGCTTGCCCATAATATAGATTATTTCACACGTGTTTTTTTTTTCTCTTTAAACTGATGATATTTAAAAGGTACCAGTTGCAAACTCATCTGGTGTAGGATGCAGAACTAAAATGAGCAGCTCCCTTGCATCCCTGAAACACTATAAGTACTACCCCAGACAACCACAGCTTCACATGAGCTTCAATTGCTTTGGTTTTAGCCATTTACATGCATAGGAAATTAACTGTGCCTTAGTGAGCTCAAGCATGTCAGATTGATTGCTTCTATGAACTTCTATGAGCTGAAGCTGAGCATGGGATTCTGAGCTTTAAAGGGAGAGAGGTAAGTTGGAGAAGTGACTTTTACTGAGTTCTAGATGAGATTTTCAGAAATAGAGGGGTAAATCTAGATACTTAGATCCATATGTAAAAGCCTACTTAAAAAAATAAAAGCTCTAWGTACTGCAGTGTTTGTAGAAGTTAACAGCCTACATGTTGTTACTATGAGCAAATCAGGAGTCCTTAAGAACCCACAGACTATCTAAAAATACTACAGTTACATCTGACCTTAAAAAAAAAAAATGTATAGAAGCCAAAACTTCTGTATGGGACCCCATTTGGCCTCAGTACAGCAACAGCAGCTTCTGACCTGCCAGGCTGACTCCAGACTTCAAGCAGTCTAGTGAATTGTGACGGACTGGCGTCAGTCTTGTATTCCTATCTTATGAAACATTTTCAATGGAATATTTTAATTAAGATCAGCTTTACACACTGGCATCAGAAAACTCACAATCTTACCACAATCAAATATCACTGGAGAAAACAGTGAGCAGTTGACTGTAGATCTGTGTTTAACTTTGAACCAAGGTGGGAACCTGCTTCAGTTGATCATGAAGTGTCTAGCTGTAGCCTTAAGGTTCAGTTTTGATACACAGATAAGAATAGGTTCTGTGGGATGCATAAAAATTTCCAGTGTATCTGTTGCAGCAATACAGGACTTGCTCCTTGGATTCAAATAGATTTTCTGACATTTAACTAGTAAATCTGTAATGGAGCTGAGAATTAAAATTAATTAAAAACAGGACTGTTTAAGAAATTGAGTGTCTGGATCAATTTATTATTGMTATTTTCCCCATGGATTTTAGTCACTAAACACTGTTTCCAACTTTCCTGTAGGCAGCATTCATAAAATCTGTACARAGAGTGTCTGTGAAAATCAGTTTTTTAAGCAACGATGAAGACCAGGGTGTCTAAGCTTTTCAAGCTTGTAGATTCCACGATAGTTCAAGAAAACCTCTCAACTACTCAACAGATTAGTTGTTGTTATAGGTGTAGCAGCCAGTTACCCCCTCTCCAGCTAATTTGCATATAATGAGCCTGTTGTTCATAATGTGTGAGAATGCGTTGGCTTGTCAGGCGTCTCTCTGATAGATTACTTGGACCTGTCAAGACTCTTCAAGGATTCCTGCTAAGAGGCAGGGTAAATTGCCGTCTGCGGCACTCCATGCTGCTGCGGCTAGGCTGTGGTTCATTTAAATCGAGTTCAGCTATTACTACACCACACCGCAACATGTGCTATGGACAAAGGAACTTAGGGTTTTGTGCAGCTCTGCTTGAAAGGTTCCCCGAGAGATGATGGTTTGGCTTCACTTCACATGTGGGAAGATCCTTAGGTGCTGCACATTGCTGATGGCTGCGGTAGCCCCCTGCTGAAGTTGGTGTCCTTAGCTGCACTACCTTTGGTGGCTCTTTTCAGAGGACACTGCCTGGAGTGACTCCCACGAAGAAAGAGCTCAGTTTCTTCAGTGTGGGAAGCAGACAGTGGAGGTGGGTATGGTAAATATTAACAAAACATCTGTCATTTTTCTCAGTACAAAAACCGGAAACTAAATGAAGCTGATATGAGATGAGTTCAGAACAAAAAAAATGGAGGCCATTATACTCTGGCTCAAGGTCTACGTGGCAGGTCCAGTGACAGGACAAGAGGTAACGGGTGTAAGTTGCAACACARGAAGTTCCATCTCCATGTGGGGAGGAATTTCTTTACTGTGAGGGTGACAGAGCCCTGGCACAGGCTGCCCAGGGAGGTTGTGGAGTCCCCTTCTCTGGAGGGCTTCAAATCCCGCCTGTACCCCGTGCTCTAGGTGTCCTTGCTTGAGCAGGAAGGTTGGACTAGATGATCTCTAGTCTCCCTTCCAACCTTAACCATTCTGTGGTTCTGTCGTTCTGAGGGAGCTGTGGGACTCCCTGCCACCAGATGTTGCAGGAACACGAGTCCCATGAGTTCAAGGAGAAGCTGGAATGTCATTAACATTCACCAAAATTACCAGATCTGAAGACAGTGCTTCTTTCCGAGAAAGTCCCCAAGCTGTAAGGTGCTGGATGAGAAGAGAATGTTCAGGGATGTATTCCCCAGGTCCTCACCCTGCTCCTGTGTTCTTCCCTAAGTGTTTGCTTTGTTGGCTGACATAGAGTCAGACTCTCTRTTCTTCTCCAGAATGTTTATTCCCCAATTCTTCTGGATGGGCCCCTTGCTCCTATACTCTTTTAGGCCACATACTACTTTTATTCATYACAACAAACTCCTAAATCAATTCATGTATATGCACATGGTCTCCAAACTGCACATTAAGAAATTGTTTCACCAAAGGAAAACATTGCTCACCACATAATGCCAGTATTGGACAGTTGCAATTTGARTTGTGTGGACTGATGCCTCATGAGACTCTCCTGTACTGATGGATCTACTTTTTAAAGTTGAAATTTTAAAACAGATTTAATACTAAGATTAGTTATTTTCAAATCAGTGGAAAATAACTGYTGGGGTAGTCTTTGTATGATATTTGCACCACATAGACTCTGTTATCCAGAGCGCGGTTTGAAATATTTTAAGTGCTTAAGAGATACAAGGAAGCAAACTTACATCACTGTAATTAGAGAAATATAATAATTTGAGGATTAAAAATATTACAGGAATGTTACTATTATCTCAGAACAAAGCATTATAAATCAAGACATTCAAAGTTAGGGTTGCACAAAATTTGTATTAAAAAAAAATAGACAAATGAAGATATAGGAATGCATATTTAAGACAACTGAATGATAATAATAATCTTGAACCAAACCTTTAGCTCCAATACGAAGAGAAAAAGTRTGATGAATGCAAAGCATGTCTGTAAATGTCACTATAATCCGTTTTGTTTGTGTGTGCACACTTCCCACTGCAAAAGTTATGTAATGTTATAGTTAGAGGTAGCTTTCATCCATTTGGGGGCTGAATGCCTGGGGTATCAGCTGCACATGCTTTACTGCTGAATWTGTACTGAGGGTCCCAGGAGCTTAGACAGCCCACACTCAAGCACATGCAGCTTTATCTTCACTGCTCATGTGATCCAGCTTGATGGATTAAAGCCAATTTGCGTCTGTCTACATAGATCAGAGTAATTATCTACAGTATCTATATGGACTGATTCACCGACTCTGCAGTTCCACATCTGGGGAGCAGCAGCTTCTCCAGGRAACATCAGGGACAGGAGGCTGCAGCACATAGCAGGGGTGTAGGACTGACAGCGCATCACAGTGTGTAGGGATCAATGTGATGTTACCATAAGTACTGTCTGATGACGTATATATTTTTTGTAACATGAGAAAGGAATGGCTGACCCTATTTACTCTCAAGATTTCATCCAAGACTGCTTTAAAATGTAGACAAGGAAAAAATAAAGGGTGTTAGACCCGACGGTAGGAAGAAATAGATAGAAAGTAACTTCTTGAACTCATGTTTGGCAAAAACACTGTAAAGGTGTATTTTAATATTTTTTTTTCCTTTTGAATGAGGAGGCAATTTTGTTGTACTTTACAAGAACATATTGTCCTTTGCACCTCATAGTCATCTCTGGTTAAATTTTGCCCTGGTAGAAGGTTAGATTACAACAACATAAAAGATTCTGAAGTATCCCACTGTCAGAGATCTTGGATTTAAATTCAACATCTCATTGTAAGAAACTTCCCTTATAAAGGAACATTTCCTTACAAAGGTGTTCTTAAAAATGAAAAACTTTCAAAACAGACAGTGTCCTGTCTGTTTTGGATAGATAGATAATCTTATTTGTCTTCTAGCAGCAAAGTATGTTGTTTAATATTAGAGTGCTGCATTATTRGGTGGGGATAAATTTGTGCACACTTTATTAGTGAGAACCTCCTCTGGACTTCCAGTTCTTAGACTAATAATTGTAAACCAAGGAGAACACTGAATAGTCTGATGAAAATACTTCCCTGCTTCCCTAGATGGGTGTATTTTGCTCCATCTCATTTGCCAGCACTGCCTCTGAGTACATGATCCTTCAAGCCCCAAGTACCACCCAGTGCTTAGAAAGGCATCACATTGATGAGGAGGACAAGGAAGGCCTAGTGCCAGTTCTTTGGCCTTTCATTCCTTTCTACACCCCTCACACCACTGGCTCTCCTCTGCATGTATTTTTTTTTTAAGCAAGGGATTTCAGAGTCTCTAGTTCAGCTTCAGTTGCCTCATCCTTCCAGGCTCGAGCCTCMTGTGCTTCACAAATGAATAAATGCTGCTCCCTGCTGGACAGTCCGAGTAAGTTGCAGTCTACTAGTGGTTTTTTCCTCTTTAAAACGAGGTAGTAAGTTTTTAAAAACTTACTTTTTAAAAAATCACAAGTGTGGTCCCCTGAAGAGTGATCTCACTGTTGAACAAGTCAGTGCAATGCTGATGTATTTCTTACTGTGCTCTGCAAGGCTGCCATTGCACAGTGCTTGAGACATATCCACAAGTGCTGGTGTACCCCTTCTACCTAGTGCTGCTTCTCTCTTGGCCACGCAGGAATGAGAGACGCTGTACAGAGACCAGCTAGACCACTCTASTGGTCTAGCTCACAACCTCAGTGTGACAACCTCACATAAAGGCTGTTTTAGGCTAAAGTCCTGCCTAAGCAGGACTGTTCCTATCAATTTGCTGTATAAAGAGCCACATCTAGCAAGCAAATGTACTAACCCCACACAGGGTGTTTCGTATATGAGGCATAAATACGCAAAGAAGTAGGTAGAAGTGTTTTTGTTCRTTTGTTTGTTTTCTTTTCCTGTGGCTGGTGAACATTGTCAGCAATTCTGCACTTGAGTCCCTAGAGTTATGACATCTGAAGTGTGCTCATAAATGTTTGAAGGCCTACATGTTGCATCTCACTGGGTGTACACCTGACTGATCATAACAAAATCATGCATCTCACATGACCTCTCTAGARGTCAGCTCACCTGACAAGCTGTCAAGCAAAAGCACTCTACTTAGGTTGATTTAATGAGAGGATACATTCAAATCTATCCTGGACTAGCCAAATTCTGAATACTCCAACATGCTTAGCTAAGCTTTCCTTAATATGTCAGGGGCAAGTTCCTTTAAGGTTATGTTGGGATACCTTTATAAAGTACAGAGAAATCCTTACTAAACTGAGTCAAAGAGCCCTCAGCTCTGGGGAATGCTACATCCTCACAGTACTCATGCCTTGTCTCCTCACGGCCAGTCCCTCTGTATAGTAGTAGGGTTGTGGTACCAGAGTATTTAGATCTGTTTCCATCTGTGAAGGACTCATAGGACTGGGCAAATTATCGCATGTGGATTATATGTGCTAAGGTGTTTATTTACCAGTGGATATAATACAGCTGCAGTCAGGAACAGAATTAGCCCTGGATAAAGAAGCTTGCAAAGGCTATAGGGCTTCAAGGAACAAAAGGCTCATCAGATTATGTCAATTTATTTGCCTTCTTCTAGCAACAAATGATGCCAACTTCAGCCTAGCTTTCATGTCTCTTGACTTCCCTTCCATACCTTACTCTGATCTAACATCTATGTTTTTCAGTCTTCACCTTTAGCAATCACTTTCTCAATCTTTGCCTCTAATCCTTCCTCAGTTGTGGTTTCTGAATTATCAAGACGTCCTTTTTGCACCCACTCTGCACAACGATTCCTTTATAAACACTGTATTTAYTAAGGCCTTGAGCCAGTACTTGGTGACGTTGGTGGGATTCATTCCACTGACTGCAGAGAACTCTGGGAAACACTTTTTCTGCGATCTACTATACTGGTTTCATTACTTAACCCTTTTCTTAAGTGATGGAATATTAGTGTAGCAGCCAATATGTTCCCAACTGCAAGCCTTGTCTGGGCAATTCCTGCAACAGAACCTGGACAAGGGAAGACAGCCAAGGCAATATGTAAGAAAGTTGAAGTTCTGTTTTTCCAGTTTTGCGGGAAATGGATGGTAATTGTGGTAATTGTTCATTTCATGCCAGAGTTATAGTTCCCTCATTGGGTCTTAGTCCCTGGTTCCTCTGAGGTCAGGTTGGAAAGGATGAATCAGAGGTGAGGTCCAATGATGCATTAAAATCTTTCCCAGCAAAAACAGATTTAGAGGAACAAGCAAAACCAAATCCACTCAGTTAACGTTCTTTCCTGAAGTCCAAGAAAAACCTAAGATTTCAGATGAATAGATCAGGATCCCATTTGATCTGTAACTTGAAATAAAATGTATTGCCATGATAAGGCACCCTGAAGCTCTAAGACACTGAGCCTTAGCACATTCCTTTTCTCTCTCTCTTTCACCTTCTGTCTCTTGATTCTCTCTGAAATTCAGCTTTACCCCTCTTCCAGCATTTCTGTGATTCTTAACAAATACTGTGTCCTCTTCGGTAGGCTCCCATTACCTGCAGATGCTGCTTGTATTTGTGTCTGCTGCTCATGTGACTTATCATGATTCTCTTCTCTGAACCGTGCCTCACTGAACCTTGCTCTGTCAGGCACATTTTTCCTGCTGTGGCCTTCATCTTCTGACTCCATGAATACCTTCTGATTCTGTTATAGTCTTTCTGAAGTGTAAGAGTAAACAAAACCAAAAATCCTGCCAGAAAGGAATGTGAACCATATTTGTAAATGTTTATGTGTTATTTCAGACAGAAAATACATGCAACTTTAGTTGCTGGCTTTCCATTAGAGGGAGCAAGGACTATGGAATATATAGGAATATATCTGGCAAGCGATTATGTTACGTGTTTCATTTCTTTTTGTTATTTATTTATTTATTGTCTTTAGTGTAACTCGCCTCAGTGCAGCCTCTGAACATTTTAATATTTTCCTTGTTAGTGTATAATAACATCTTTATTAAGTGAATGCTAATTATAAATGAAAAGTTAGTAACCAGTGTGGTATATGATGACTGTCCCATGCAGAAACCATCTCAGTATAACTGAGGACAGAAATATAGAAAAAGACCTACTTCTTCTCTTTGTCATGTCTTACCTTGTAACTTTTTTATAGAAGAATAATTACAGCTTTAATTTGCTTTACAAGACACAATGTCAAGTAAAATGTTAAAAACTCAATGGTAAAGAAAATTACCCATTAAATTTTTTATGTTCAGTATGCTGAGTAGATAGTTWTTCATATAGTATCAATGACTTTTCCTCTGAACAGTTTTTTGCTTTCTTTTGAGGTAATAAAACCACAACTAAATAGAAAAAGGTTTCAATGAAACTATAAGTGAAGCACAGATCTTTTATTTTTTCTTAAAGAGCAGTGGGGATGCATAGAAAAGGTCCAGAGCTAAAGTCCAAAATCACAATGACAATGCTCACAAGTATTACCCAATATTAAATGTTCAAGAATCAAAATACAAGAGGTGGCATGGGATGGGAGTTTCCGAAGTAGTAAAATAAGGAATTACCAGTTCCGTAGTGTGACAAGGTTGCTGCTTCTGTGCTTTAGTAGGAGTTCAGACAATAGAAAGACATGGCCATATTAATGTTTCTGTTAAAAGTTCTTATATGGTTTAGGTTTCAACACTGACCAGCTAGAGACTTTCAGTCAACATCAGCAACTGTTCATAATTAGGATGCAAACTGCATTTTTCAGTTCTGCATTGGAGTTTGAGGCACTGTAGACATGAGAGGTGATGCTCCTCAGAGAGTGCAAGGTGTTACCAATTGCTTTTCTGACCACACTGTTCCCCTAAGAGATGTAGCAGCTCCTGCCAAGGTCCGAGGAACAGAGATGAGCCCTGCATCTCACRGCTGCTGCCCGGATGGTCTGGCTCCTAGCCCATAACCTGCACTGCCTCTGTTACCKGCTTTTCAGGATCTGTCCATGTGCTGTCTTGAAGGACCACGTGTTCACAGTGCTGGAGCACCTGATGAAGAGAAGAGGCATGAGGGATCAGGTTTGTTCACCTTGTGTAAAAGGCAGCTGAGGAGGGACCCAGTTGCTGTCTGCAAGTATCTAATGGGTGATTATAGAGAAGGTAAAGAGAGAAAGAGAGCTGACACAATTTTCAAGATGGGGAATTCTGATTAGATACAAAGAAAATATTCTTCCTATATAGTCCAGTAGACAAACACTGGAACTGGCTGCCTGAAGATGTTATGAGATCTTCATCTCTGGAAAGATGTCTAAAGACATTTAGCTGTCCAAATTCAGCTGAACAATATCCTGATGAGACCAATTTACTTCTAGGTCAGCTGTGCTTTCAGGAGGGTCTRGTCCAAATGACCTCAAGATATTTCTACTAATTCAAATAATTCTATGATGSTATGCGGTTCTCTGATAGATTTAATATAATCCAGGCTTTCTAGATAGGCATCTCTACTTGATGGATCAATTTGGGATAAAGAAGGAAAAGAGTGAACAGATTAAAGGGGAAAGTGAAGGAAATGACCATATTTTGGGCTTTGAAGTGACCATTTATTTCTAAGAATAAAGGAAATCAAGAACTGACTTCAGAATGAGAAGTTTTTTTACAGCAGTGCAAATGCTTACTGACCAGAGTAGTCATGAATAATGAGGAAGGATGCCTTTGAAGTTTGTGCTCAAAACATTTTCCTGTCACAGAAACATTGATGTTGAGACAGAAAAAAGGCATTGGATTCCTTAAGTGAAACATGACTCAGAGGAAAACGCACTCAAAATAAAGTCTCAGACTAAAGATCCTAATTTTGGTGACATCAGAGCATATGTTTCAAACAAAAGCTACTACCTATATACGTTGTTGAAAGTCATGTAGGTTCTGGGTTTGGATTTTTTTCTCTGTCTGGATCTGTCAGCCGGCTGCTGACAGATAATATCCACAGTAGATATTTCTTTCTAGGGTGGGGGTGTAAACCCAACTTCCATGGAGTACCAGATACTCTCCTGGCTATTAGGGAGATGGGCTCTACATCAATGTCTCTACCTCAAATTACCTTGATTGTCCTCTTTTTAGAACCTCCAAAACTCTGAGGGAAATGGAGACTTGGAAATATTACTTGTTTTAGTAAAAGGGCAGTGTGGTGGAGTCTTGGGAAAGGCCAACAGGAYAGTTTCAATGGAATCAGAAGAGAAACTTCCAAGAGACCCATACCTAGACTCAGTTCTTTCTTCTTCAGGTTATATTTTACAAGCTGTAGATAACATTGACCAAATAGGGGTTTCCTTACCCTTGTATCTGGTCCTTAGATACTATTATAAACTACAAAAGTACTGGTCGAGGAGGAAAGAGAGGAGAATTTATGCACTGACTTCTTTGGAAAGTGCTAACTGTGCAGTGGGCAAACTGTGAGACCAGAGAGAGAGAACAAGAACCTACAAATATTTAAAGGAGATAGGCAGTTACCAGAGAGAGAGGGAAATCATTTTGGATTATTTTTGGAGATGAAATTAACAATAGCAAGATAAAGATAGGTTTGGCTAGGTGATAGTAAAGAYGAGGAACAAACCCTCTCTGTCATGAGATTTGTTAAGAAGTTGAGAATATCACTAAAAATGACACGACGCCAACAAAAGTAACAGAAACACATCCTACATTTCCAAGGAGGTATAACAGATGATCTCAGATATTTGTTCTATTATAAGAGAAGAGAGAGAGTTGTGGGAACTAAATAACAGAGTTCAGAAATGTCTAAGTACATTTGTGGATCGCAGAAATAATGACCCACATTCTACAAATTAATAGATGCCATACAGAAAACTGTAAAGCTGTAAAAATTACAATGTACACAGAGRATACTCTCCTTCACGAGTTACTTAAAACATTTTTTTTCCTTTCTTGTGTTCTTTTTTCCCCGCATTATTAGGATCACTGCTTTGTGAATACATGATTAGTGATTTCCTTTTCTAACACTTCAAAACACTAATTTGATTCATTCTCAATGTTCAAAGTGCAAGACTGCAACTCATTATGAGTCTGACTTCTTCCTTACCTGATACAAAGGCAGGAGTAATGAAGCTAGCTGTGAGATTTAGTTTTTTTCATCTCAATTAACTCTTTATTGGAACATTTCTTTTTAGTTTATTCCTTTAGAAAAATCACACTTCAACTGGTTTTTAATTAATAAGAAAAAAACCAATGCAAGTTAAACAGAGAATGCACAATTTAATAGGATTTTAATATAACTAGATGCTTTAACACCTAGCTCCCTATTCGCCACCCCAACTTCCTTCTGATTGATTGATACTTTTGTTTCATTATAAGTGTGCTTTTTTTTTAAGATGTTTAGTGCAGAGTGCTCTGTGATTCTTTATTTATATTTCACAAACAGTACAAGGGGCTTTATAAAGGCTTTGTCATATATCCGGCCAATATAGTACCCTGAATAAGTGAAAATGATTTCTTTGATATATAGACGATGTATAACATTAGAACTACTTGAGCTGAAAAGATGAATTTGATTGTCTTTCTCTCCATGCCTATAAAAATCCATTCTCTTGGGTCTCTAGTCTAATATCATGTGGCTTAAGTGCTGAGACTCCTTGTAACTGCCATGGGGGACTGTTCTTCATTTAAGAAACATCTTCGTTTCATGACTGCCTACCAGTCTACCAAGAATTCCTTCACACTAATTTCCATCCSCAACTCCTAATTCGTCTCTCAGGCTACTCTAAGTAATACCTGTCAGCTTCTCGTTTCTCATAAAGAATGACTCAATCTTACACACGTACCATARTAAGAACTTCCTTACTGCTCCCCCTAAAAATATAAATAAATAAATAAATAAAAGATCTCAGAGGTCACTTTTGATGTGTCTGTGTGAACCTGTGCAGACAAACCTGGTTTAACTTTGGAAGCAAAGTGGGCAGTGCCAGCTCACGCCTGGGTTTGGTGTAGGCACATTTGTGCAGCAGTGGTCTTGGGGACAGGGACTGCAGCAGAAAACTCTCGCAAAAGATGCTGAGAGGCTCAGCAGAAGCCTCTGCTTCTCCATGCTTGTCATACTTGAAATCTCAGTCCTTCATTTCCTAGGAAGTTAAGAAGTAACCTATATGGAACAACAACAGAGGCAGAAGGGAAGTCTTCTTTCTCTAATAAAGATGTCTGTATTAAAAGCCATTTTTTCCTGACTTGACATTAGACTAAGTCACTCCTGCCCATTCTTAATAGATTGAGTGCTTGGARTTAAATGCCACTTGACCTTGTAAAAATCTGATCACCTACTGGAAGAAAAACAAAATCTAACAATGCAGGGTCTTTCTGATACAAGTAAATAAGGTTCATTTACCTGTTCCCACTAACCAAGTGTACTCTGTTGCTGCATTCCAGAAATACTGGAACAGTCTTTTCTGTARCAGTCATTCACCTTCGGAGAGTGTAAGACAGTTAAAGAGCTCAATAGCAGCCTCTCCTTCTGCCTGTTCTCAGGAGTTCGAACAGTAGCAATTTGTTTTATGGGACAGGGCACCCTCCTGCCCTGCATAAGCGAAGAATCAGCCTTTTGTAACCCCACTCAGAGCATGTTCAGTACCAGTAGATTGCCTTTCTTGGCACTCTCACACGTAAGCATTTCAGGGGGAATGTACACGGCTCTGTTTTGCCTGACAGATATTTTATTCATTTAGGCTAATTCGCCACACTAGCCATATACTCAAGGAAGAATGATATATAGGATTTTTGGGATCCAGGTTATTCTGCAGGCTATTCTGTTATTGAGGCAACACTTGGAGAATATCATCTTCACCCCTTTTCCTCTGGGAAGTAATGACATGTATAAAACACTTCTCTATTTTGTAAGGAAAGGTTTTCTCCATTCCTTGTGGGCAATAGCTTCTTTGGTGGATGCATAGGACTAGAGAATCACAGAATCACAGAATRGTTGAGGCTGGATCTCACCTTCAGAGATCATCTAGTCCAACCTTCCTGCTCAAGCAGGCACACCTAGAGCATGTGGCACAGGGTGGCATCAGGCAGGTTTTGAAAACCTCCAGAGAAGGAGAGTCCACAGCCTCCCTGGGCAGCCTGTTCCACTGCTCTGTCACCCTCAYAGGAAAGAAGTTCCTCCTCACCTGCAGATGGAACTGCCTGTGTTTCAAATTGCACCMATCTCCCCTTGCCCTATCACAGGCCACCACCAAAAGACTTTGGCCCCATCCTCCCTACATTCTTCCCTCAGGTACATACTGATAACATGATTACACATATTGATCAGATCAGTGCACAAGCCATTCCTATCCACATGCTTGGTCTGAAAGACAGGGAAATCAGCTGAACCAACTTATATGGGTGGTGAATTGAAGTAAAGTGTTTTTTATTACAACTTGTACAAGATGGCTCAGTGGCTCCCAGCTCTAATTCAGGCCAACGAAGCACTCTAGTGCTTCAAAGAAGAGTTGTTACAACCAGTTACTGCAACTAGAGTCACAAGGCGTTGAAATAATCTATTTGATTTTCAGTATTACATAATACATCTGTTTATAATCGCAATTATTGATATTAATATTATTTTAGAAAAATATTCTATCTTGATTCTAAGACTTRTAGGGATGCAAAAGTCTTAGTAAACTGTTTCTGTGGTTAATTACTCTAGCTTGCTTAATTAGGCACCTCTGGATCATACTATAAATTTATCTGCTATAAATCTGTTCTGAAGCTCTTTGATATCAAATTCCCATATTTATAGAGTCAGAACATYCCACACTTCTGCATGCATATCTGTGGTTTAACAGTATAGAAGGAAGACCTTCATCACGGGTTTGAGGTGATATGGTCTGATTTGTAAGGACCTTGTCTACTGACAGATGGTGCTGCTTGAGAAGACACATTATAAACTTCCTTTTTGTCCTTTACTTATCAAAGACGGATGCATCATTTTTTTGCTGAATGACGGATATCAACATACCCTGCTTGCCCAGGCAGTACAGGATAGTATGAACGTGCCATCTGTCTTTGTATATAGATATATGTAGAATGTAGCAGAACACAAAAGAAYTTAGAGGGAAATGCAATAATTAACAGGCATATACATTTCCCWGGAGAGATTAATGTAAGTAATTTGGTCTTAAAAGCACCTTTGGTTTAGGTGCTTTTTAGATTGTATTTTCTTCTTGCCTGCAATGATTTAATTTTAATAGATAATTACTATGGGGAAATATAGCTTGACCTCTCTACAAGGTGCATTAACAAATCCTATTGGAATGGGAAATATTGAAAACATGCACACTAAAATGAAGTTCTTAAATATTATGCTCACATTCACCGACCTAGTTGTTACTAAAATACCTTTAAAACCCAGAATTGTTATTACTATGAATAGAACAAAACTACAGAAACATGAAAAAAAATGTCCTGGTGACAGATAGTGTCACTTCCTTGTAGTAAAGTGAAGCTTGTAGACTTATACTATAAATATATACATATATATATATGTATATATGTTTATATGTTTATATGTATGTATGTGTGTACATGTATACTTGTCTATTGATAGCTTTTGCTCTGTAAATGTTGGCCTTATTATCCAAACCTCATATAATTTGAGGCAAGGATAAGTGTATTATAAATTCTTACATTCTGTGAAAATTAGCAATTGAGTAGGAGACAGCGAGCTTTTCAATTCTCCAGCCGCAGGAAAAGGGTAGCAGCAGCTCTGCCCTTATCAGACACCAGACAACTCAAGCCAGAAAGAGCAACCACATCTTTGGAAAAGCTTCAATTAATGATGAGGCATCAATCTGCTGGAAGCTGCTCTTATTTTGTCTGGGTGTTCAGAAGACTGCTTATCGCAGCAAATCCCTCCGGGCTTTGCTGTAGGGGGGCAGGAAATAGCAGAGACTCACAGAAATCACACCACACTAAAAATGTTTTGGTAGTAGGCAAGTGTAAGTTGGGTCTGAATATAGGTGAGATCAATTGTGACAGAAACCTCAAATTTCATTTTTGCTATACCTGTTTTCACAGCTATGAAAGAAGAACTTCTCCCTTTTGGAGAATTTTGCAGAATGTGGACTGCAGCCCTGGCGAAACTCCCATTGATTCAGGGCCAAAGCAGAAACCTCTTTGCACACCGTAGTTAATTATGAGGTCTTTGAATTTTTCACTTACGTTAACAATCCAGCTGGAGGAACGAGTCACACTTCTTTTTCTGTTGTGTCCAATTTAAAGCCAGCACAAAATGAGTCCAAACTGAAATATGCAAAATCCCATTCAAATATCTTAAAGAACCTTCTTTCTGTGATGATATTTGAACACCGAAACATGCTGCTCAGAGATATTCGAAACTTGCCTGGATGTGGTTCTGGGCAACCTGCATTAGGTGACCCTGCTTGAGCAGAAGGACATAGTCTCCAGAACTCCTTTCTGTGCTCAACTGTTATGTGATTATATGAAGTGGCTTCCTCTCCATCGAATGATTTATCCAACCTGAAAAGCAGACGGACACACCAAGGTCATCCAGCATTCAAAGGAAATAAAGAGCCTTCAGAACACATTCCTGAGCAAAGAAAGTAATTTCTGCATAATCTTTTTGTCAAACTATTCATCTGTCAGCTTAAGGACTAACTGTCCTGTACTACCCATATACTTCTACTGCAAACCATTCAGCCGAAGGTTCTTGCATGTCAGGCTATTACTTTGAAATCCTTTGAATCTTGTAAAAATGTCTGAAAATCAAACTTTTCTGCGGGGCATGCAGACCCTTTTCCTATCACCAGCATTGAAAAGATAAATTAGTCTCACTGAAGAAGAGCAGAAAATATTTCAAAGTTTTTCAAGAGATTAGATTAACTAGGTAATAAATGAAACAAAATACTCACATTTTATTGAAATAGTAGAAATGTGTTACCAGAATAATAGCACAGCATTTGCATGCAGCTTGTGACAGCAGAGCATGGCAAGTAGCAAAAGATGTACAGAATTAACAAGAGAGGAGAGGCTGACAGAGGAGAGATGAGAATGTCAGGACCACCGATGGGAAGATGGATGAGGCTAAGGATGCCAGCCTACAAAGGCAATTGAGATGAATCCTCATGGTTAATCCAAACCTGGATTAACCATCCACAAGGCACTTCCCCTCCACAAACCACAGAGCTATGTCAATATGGTGAGAGGCAAAGCATATTGCTTGGACAAAGTGCCACGATGTGTGGTCTTGGGACCAGGGCTGTCCTCATGTCCTGTTAGCTCAAGGATATGTGCAGCCCAAGCAAGGGTCAGTCTGTGCTCACACCCAGAGCGAGCTTCCCAGGAGCGATTTTTCAGCATGCTGAAGGCTGAAGGAGCTGTCTTGGTTACTTGCCAAGGTCCTCGTGAGTCCCTTACTTGTTCTGAAGCACACAGAGAGAGGAGATTATAAAGTAGAGCAAGCAGGACATAGTAAATGGAAAAGAGAAATCAAAATTGCTCTAGTCATCATCAGATAGTCCACTGTTAGGTCTAGAACTGTCTTGTGAAGGAGGCTAGAAATTGTCAAAGAGGAGGGCTGCACATTCAGAAGACGTTGGGAGGGAGGAGAGACAAGGTCTGCCCTTCAGACTATGAGAAAACTGTGAGATTGATACAGTTCTTCATGCAACCATTCCCAAGGTTTTGGGGTGATTTATGACCTTAAGGAAACCTGAAAAACGTTGAGCATCCTCAAATTAATTGAAAAATCAGCTTAGATTCTGAAAGATGGCAGAATGATATGAGAGACAATTTAAGGTCTGTCCTAGGCAATTAAGTTGAAAGAAATATTTGCCATTAGCCTYACTAGAAACAACACTGGCCCCGTATTTTGTAGCCTAAGAAAAGGCTGACAAATCACTGTATTCTTTGTTAAAATAGAGATGAATAGAGAAATTTGAACACATTATATCTACCTACAGTAAATATTTTATGAAAAGATGCCATTTCTTTCAAAATCAGAATTTTCATTTTAATTTATGATTCAGTTTATTTGTATAAAGAAAGGTCAAACCATGATTTTACCAAATAAATATATTGTGACTTGAAAAAATTTGTATACCTCAAAAACATCTGCAAATCTTTGCTTTTGTGCTGGTGTGTAGAGGTCTGGTTTTGTCTTTATTTTTGTTTTTGTCTTATATCCTTTATTGGCCTGTATATTACAAAGCATCAGTTAAGCTAACTAAATCTAATTCTGTATGAAATGTGAAATCTATTCAACCCAATAATTATTGACTGTAGCTACCTACATTATTAAATCCTTGTTACCTGCTTGATAATTTGCTGACAAGAAATTCAACCTCACTCACAATTTCTTCTTATTAGTTCCATCTACTTCCTTCTGACAGAATGAAGAAAAGTATTTTTCTTATTCTTTGATTTCCACCTCCCTGAGGTAAAAATAATAAGGTAATTATATACGCTTAAAATATCTTGATTAAAAGAGGAACTAGCCCAAACAATGTCTTACATGAATGATAGCTAGAAACCTTGGATTAAAATAATTACTAGCTTGGGGAACCAATGCAAAAACTGCTCTCTTCCTAGGAGCTGTGACAGATTCACATCCCCCAGTTTGAATTCAGACCCCCTAACTTGTAATGCACTGGCTTATACAGCATGTAAATAAACTACTAGGCTTATTTAAGTTACTTTTTGTTGAGCGTTGCAGCACTTTAGAACAGAATACGGGACTTATTCTGTGAAAGGTTGTACAAACTTTCTATAGAAGCCCTCCACAGCATGTAGTCTTGCCCTTCATTTATATRTATACTTATTAAAAGCAAAACAGGACAAAATAAAACAAAAATCTTCCTTAAAAGTTGTTTACTGTGAGTTAAACTGTGCTTTTAGGCACAGCCTGGTCTGTACCTCAGGCTACCTCAGCCATACAGTGGAGAGGTAGGCCTGATCCCGTCTGAACACTGTGTAGTTTATAAAATACATGCTTTTTTATTCCTGTGCATTGGATCTGGCACTAGGCAATATGTAGGGCAGTTAAATGTAGGTACCAGAAATAATTTATGATCTGACCCACCCCATATGTAAAGTTTAAATGGAATTGTCTGGGTACAGAAATTTTAACACATCTTTGAATCAGAGAGGTAAGTAAAGATAAACATTTGTGGTGCTTCCAGAACCCTGAGCCCAGAAACCAGTGGAAAGACTTGTCCAGCCCAGCAAGTGACATTCTTCTGCCCTTCTGAGACAGATGAATTAATCAGAAACTTGCTGTCTGTATTATATCCACTTCTTTTTTTTTTCTTCTTTTTTTTTTTCTCTTTTCAATGATTTTTTTCTCTTTTCATTGTTCAGAACTGACTTCATCAGTCAGATTCAGAACTGACATCAACAGCCTCAACCTTTAGTGACTTCAACAAAAGTCTGGCTAAAAGCTATTGTTGTTATTGTTTCTTGATGGTGCAAATGCTGCACAACAGCCCAGTCGAAGGTACAGGGTACCAGCAAGTTCCCAACATGCTGAGGACAGCTGCTGCAGCAGCATTTTTTTATTTCCTTATGAAGACATCTGACATTTGTGTCTCTCCATACTCTTCTATCCCTGCTGAGTAGCTAAAAGTGTAAACTCAGCACAGTCAATGCTCTTCTCTTATGTGCCAGTGCAAGAGATAGCAATAGTGTGTGAATGATGCATGAGGTGAGTGGTCTCTGTGTCCCTCCTGTTGTGTCCAGGGGTTGATGGYGAGCCATCCCTCCTCTCCTTCCCTCCTCCTGTTCACTGTGCTTGTAAGTCTCTGACCCTCTCTCTTTGACACACACTGCTATGAGCAAATGCATCTCTGCAGAGGCTGCAGAATTAGGCATGAGGCAGCAGCATATGACAAATGATGTTCTTGCAGACTGCGCAGGTCTGTGGGTCAAACATGCTGTTATTAATTCTCTGACTTTTTAAAAGCTGTATTTCCTCCATTTGCTGGCAATATAATTTGAAAGGTTTGTACAAGCCACTTAAAACAGCAGTTGAACAGAGGCTTTTCAGCACTGTCCAATATTGATTTTGGTCTGTAACTTGCCTTGTTAAGGCTGGTTTCAGTATACTGTGAAATTGAATTAAAGACATTCCCACTCTCAATAGCTCTGCATTAACAGTTAATACCATAAGTAGGCTAGACATACTTCTCTTAGTAACATGGTTTGGAAGTTCAAAGAGTAAAAACACCACAAAATCTCCAAGTGGGACCATTGCTACCTATGTGAAAGAGGAGAAAGGCTGGGAGAGGAATGAATGGAGGTGGAATGGTGAGCAGATGGGATGGTGAGCAGAACCCAGTCACCAAGCAGGACACCATGCTGAACCTGTTCGAAAAAAGGTAAAATGAACACAGAACAGAGACGGTACAGTAGGTTATTCTGGCCTGGAGACAAGGACACTCAAAAAAATTCAGTAAATCCAAAGAACTGGTTTGTACACTCCCATGAAAATRGAAATTTAAAATAAAAAGACATTTGGGAAATTTAGCAAATTCTTAATCAAAATTAAGGACACAAGAGCAAACACACATGAAATGTGAAAACATCAAAAAGTAAYAAGCACAATAAACATTGATTTTAGCTAATCATGAGCCAGTGACTTAAAAGTTAAGGAAAAAAAAATCTCCACTCTGGAAATTAGATCAAAAAATTAATAACAGGTAGGGAAGTATTGCACAGTGTTTGTGCAGGCAAGAGGCAAGGACATCAAATTATATATCACTAGAGTGAAAAGAAAAGGTGATGAGGAAGTGGGCTATACCTACATTAGAAAGAAAGAAAGAAGGCAAGGGATGAATTGGTCCTCTGCTCTGAGGGGAGGGAGGGAAGGAGGAATACCACTGGAAAGCAATGCTCAAAAGGCAGATTAGCTTATGGCACTTTTTCCCTCATTCAAAAAGGCTAAAGTAATTCAGACTGTACATAGACTTTAGAACTTATTAAGAATTTTGGCTAGAATTGAGTAGGAAAAACAGAGACTACACAGATACATTATGATTTCAAATCATGCAGGCATTCACCCTGTATTGCCCTGAAGTTTCATAGCCATGAACTTTGAGGACTGATGGAAGGGGAATACAGTTCCATGAGAYTGGAAAATGATCTCTCAGGATGTCTCCCAGCCATATTTGCCTTCCTGTAGGGAAGAACGAAATAAAGGGAAGGGACTATGAGTTATTGATTTGAAGTTCTTTATTCAGGACACCACAAAGGCAAAGCAACTACTTGGCATTCTTCCGATGGGAGAAGCATGAAGTTCTGGGAACACTGGGTCAGACTGGATCAAACCAAGTGTTCATCTATCAAGGAACTGTAGCCAGCAGCCGGTACTGGAATATCTAAAATAGGAAAGAACGCCCTGGCATCATCTCCCAGGTCTTTAGCAATCAGAAACTTAGAGATTTACAGAGCTATAGATGCTTCATCTGTCTGCTGATACTCAGTCCTCCATGACCCTTAATAGTCCTTCCCAATTACTGATCAAGAGATCTTGAAAGTGCTCTCTTTTTACATGAAATGAGAAAGATAACACGCAGAAATTGAAAATAGCCACATACTTTCTATTACTCTGCTTCTCTGTGAATATATAGTTGTTTCCAACTTGAATATATTGTTATCAAACACACATTTATTTTATGAACGGTTAATCCTTCAGAAAAGTAATACAAAAATGTCAGTACAGCTACCTGATACTATTTATATTCATGTACAGTTACTCTGGTTAGTTTGTCAGAAGTTGCTTTATGTTAGAATTGAACCAAATTTATTTTAAGCTGTAAAGAGACAAAAAGCAATCTCCATTAAATGGATACACTGCAGCAGGAGAATAGTGATTAAAGGACTTTATTTACATTTCTAGATGATCAACATCTTTCAGATACTTATAATGGGATGAATTGATTTTTTTGTCCTCTACAAAAGGGACTTAATCAATTTTGCTGCTGGAAATGTTTTATTCAACAATCGCTAAATTTCCCTGCATACAAATCTGTCAAAACAGAAATTGTTATTGGAAAAGAGAAGCTTTTTTGTGCTGATCTAAAGATATGAGTTTTATGATTTGAAAAGAAGCCTATTGATTTTTTTCAAACATCATAAAAAAAAAAGGCTTACTATAACACAAATGCCTTAAAAGTGCAAATTCTTCCTCAAATTCCTGCAAGTATTAGCAAAACTTAATTTGGACTGATTTGCTATGAAATGTTTAAGTTATTTTATACAATAAATTAAACTGCACTGACATCTTTTAAGAAATAACAAAAAAAAAAGTTTTAAACATTTGTCATTCCTATTGAATTCATTTCTTTTAGGGAYATTGTAATGATTAAGCTCTTCCTATAGTGCTGGGCTATTCCTTAGAGGCCTTGGTTTCTGTTCTCAGCTCTCCTAGCAGCTCTCCGGGYAATGAAGGCAAGTCATTTCATCTGTAAAATAGGAGTGCTACATGTTCTACAAAATGCTTTGATATCTTAAGTTCAGGCGTTATGTAAACGTGATGCAGCATGCCACAAGGTATCTCACTTCTTGAGCAGTTGCATACATTTGGATGGAAGCACTGGTTATTAGTACAGCAAAAACAAGGCTGCAGCTTATACATATGTGTGTACACACACACACACACACACACACATATATATACATATATATGCATATATATGTATTCTGTAAGATTGCAATGCTTTTATTTATAATGATGAACAAACACTCGTGAAGTGCAACTCAGAATGCCTCAAAATAAGTTATGCTTATAAGTATATGTAAGTTGCACATAAATGAGCAGAAACCTGCCTGCAAGTCTTTAATACAGCAAGGCTGCAAAAATATCTAAATTGTGGGTTTGCATTGAAAAACCTATTAAAAATATGCATTATCTGGCTGAGTTTCAAGAATGAGCACCACATTTATGTTTATACAAATAAATACTAACCAGATTCTTTTCAAAGAAGAGAGTCTTGTCTTGTCAGATTTTATACTAATTTATAACACAATTTCATTTAAACTTATAACAGCATTGGAGAAGTCTCACCTCCCTGCAGTCTGCAAGATCCTTGACCTTGTCGGGTCTTATGCTCATTTGAAAAAAGGCTCTGTAAGTGTAATATATTATGATGATTTCTTCAAAATGTAAAAAGATATGATCAAAAAGAACCCTGTAAAAACAGTTAACAATGAATTTGGTGTTTGCTTTTAGTTAGAAAGCCTTCTAGATCTTTAAGCTGATGGATTGTCATATCTATAAATATACCTACTCTCTTAACCTGTTAATAACCACTGGATGCACACCATAGCTGTATCTGGCACTGTTGCAATTTTACTGCAGTCAATTCGGTTACCTTGGGGACACATTTATTATTGCCTACAGTAATAGCTGAAAAGTGAATTGAGAGTTGGGGCCCTATTGTACCAGGTATTGTGGAAACTAATCAGACAGGAAGAGAGTCCCTGCTCCTACCTGAATCCACATTAATCGCTGGCACTCCTACACACAATTTGATTAACAAGAAGGCCAGCAGGATAAGGTCTTATCTAGCCATATGCAGTATAAAACRTGACATTGCAAGGCATAACCTGTACCACATATAGTAGTACATTTGGACAGGAGTAGAGGTTGTCAAAGGTGGTTAGGATGYTTTACTGACACATACTGGTCATTTGGGAAAAAAAAAAAAAAAAAGGAATCTGCAGATCCTCAAAACTCCTGCTCAGCTGGAAGCCTCCTGCTGCCTGAAGCACACAAGCCTGGAGGTGGTGAAATGGCTCAGACCATTTGAGGAAATCTCCTCCAGTTTGAGGAGGTTTCAGCCTTGGTGGTCGTCTCTCGACACCCTCAGGGCCTGATTCASCAACATGCACCCAAAGGCAGGTGCACACACTAGCAGCTCTCCTTGACTATGCCCTGGCTCCGGCATTTCGCTCACTACCTGAGTTGGGGAGCAGCAACACCTAAGATGATGTTGGAAGAGTAAGGTTCTCCTTCCAGAGCTTTTCCAGATATTTCCAGTTAGTTGAGATGGTTCTGTGAAGCAAACACCATTCCTGGCTGCCTCTCTCCCATGGCACCTCTGTGGCAGAGCCAGGCAAGGGGTAAGGACAGGGTAGCCACAGTGTTGATGGTCATCATAGTGTCCATCGCCGCCTCCTCACCACAGCACCTCCCCTCACATCTGCCCACTAGTCCAGCCATCACCCCACTCCTGTTTCTCCTCCTCAAACAATATTTGGGTTATGTGGAGTTATTCCTCACCACTTGATTGGGAAGGACCTATGAATACGGGGCAGTAACAACCAGTGGAGATGGTTGATTGCAGATAACTAGGTGAGCTAAGGTTCAACTTCCATGTCCATGTCCAGCTGCAGCCACAGTCTCAGCTCTGACTTCAGCCCTGTTTGGTGAAGACCAGGACGCAGCTCCCTGCAGCAACAAGATACTATGTCCTCTGTGGAGAAGCTGATGAATACCTGACTGGTATTGATAGGTGAACCAGACAGGCATTGGTATGTAAAGGGAAGAGAAAGCCCCTGCAAGAAGCAGCTCAGCAAAGAGAAAAGACAGCCATGATGGTAGAGCTCAGCGTTATAGATTTTTATTTTTCACCTGTACAGAATGCTCTTACTATTGTAATAAGGCATCAAATGCACTATCAAAAAGCTCACAATGAACCATACACATTTTGCTCTTTAGTAGGTCCAAAAAGGAGATTTACATAATTAAATCAGTTTAACTCTCCCAGCTGGTAAACATTATGTTCATTACAGACAGATTTTTAAAAGAATTACAAAGATTAGAAAACTGTAAACATATTAAAAACAGCAACAACCCAGCTTAGCTTCCTAGGAGCAGGGGTTAAATGTTTCTGCTGCAGGTTTGGCTTGGGAGGACAGCAGTGAGAAGGCCRGGCCGGCTGCACGGGGACACCAGCAGCTCCATGACACGCGCTGCGTTGGGTCGGGGTGACGCTTCACACTGGGCCGCAGGCAGCTTCCAAATGGGCAGCCTTGGTCACAAATTTCTGGCTTAGGAAAATACAGGGCAGACACCACAGTCAGCAGGAGCCACTGTAACAGCCAGGACTGAGCAGTAGCCGTAATTCCTGCTAGCAGCTTGTGGGGATGGGCACTTGCCCCAGGCCGTACATTTGTGCCATGAGTTTGGTCAAGCTGAGGGAAGGATGGGATGGAAAGGGAGGGCCTGGGCACCACGGCTGGGAACCCAGAGGACACATCATGAGGTAGAAAAGGGGGAAGTGTCACATTTTGGAGCTTGGGGCAATCAGTAGAAGTGGTTYCTCCCGTGGCACAAATCACCACATGTGTCCTGGTTAGTGCGGGAGGTGCCCAAATCCCACCCGCTGCCTCCCCCCAGAGCAGAGCTCTCCATTAACTCGTACGACAAGGTTAGCACAGGCCATGAGAAAACAGTTCTCCTCATGCCTGCACCCTTAAAGCATTTAAATGTTGAGCAGAGGAAATCAGATTGCTCAGGTGTATGAGAGGGCAATCAATCTCCCTTGGCCTCAGCCCTTGGCGCTGCCTTCAGCGACTGCAGCGACGCAAACACCGTCCCCCGGGAGGTGGACTGATACATTCCTTTTCCACAATCAACCATTAGACAACTGTTTTGGTTTCTGTCACACTGTATGTCATTAAAACCTGAGAGTTTAGTGGTTCTTTATCACATCACCAACCCAGACAGTGTTATAACTTGCAAGGTATTTCTTTTGGTGATCAGAGACATATCCTGAGAGATTTTATTTGCTCAGCCCCTGCCTTCTTTCCCCTGAAAGCCTTCCTTCACCTCTTCGGTAACATGTAGCGCCAAAATAAAGAAACTCTGTTAGTGCTCTCACTTCAAAATTTGTATTCCYCACACTTTTGCATTGCATACTTAGACTAATGCGTTGACTTAAGTTTCCTTGAAATGTTTGGGGAACATGCGAGGGTTCATTTAAATGTTTCAGGCCCATGATCTGTGACACGCATTTTACAGAACGTCAGAAAACTTCTCACTTAATAATCACACACTGCCAGTCTGGGGAGTGGTCTGTTTTTTAGTGCTAATAATCAACATTAAGGCATGCCATGGCTCTTACAAGCAATCTGTGATCGTTACAGCCTTAGCTGTCATCCTGCTGCAATTATGGAATGTGCTCCAATTTTCTGCATATGTATCATTAAAAAATAAAAATAATGGCTCTCTGAAGCACCAGCCTCCTTTCCAACACTACTGCTTCATGGAGGAAAGAGACGGAGCGTGGCGGTCCCCACTCGGGGTCCAGCCTGGAAGTGCTCTCATCACCAATGCCCTGCTCTGCACCACTGCTCCAGCTGCCAGGGCTCCTCTCACATGGAAGCTCCTTCCATAGTCATCTCGGAAACGTCATACTGTGTTGCTGTGCACTTGCACGAGCTCTCCAAGGGTGAGGTGGGACACGGGCTGTGGGGAGCTCTGGTGGCCAAGTGTGCCCAGGCCCATCCCACAGGCAGCGGCATCCCAAGCCTTGACCCAAGCCCTCTCCTTGGGTATCTTGAGGCGTTGCAGGTGGAAACAAGCCTCGACTTTGAAACATTTGCTCTTAATGATGTTTCAGATTTGGCTCGTGATGGACAGAGCTGTGGCAGGGAACCGTGTGTTTCTGTTCAGCCAAGGGACAGAGCTCTTCCTGATATTTGGCCCTGCCAGAGGATAGGACATACAAACACACACATATACATATATACACATATATATACATAAGCCACCACTATACAGTAAGATATGACATTGTTCAACAATCCTTACTGTTTCGCCCAGCACCACAAAATCCCAGCTTTAACACTCCATGGAAGCTGGCCAAAACTAAAGAAAATGCCACCAGTGGCTGAGATTTTGGGCTATGGTGCCACATAACTAGAATCAACAGCAACACGTACCCTTGCCCACCCACTACCCTGAGCCACACATCAGTCCCTCTGCCTGATAGTTATCCTTTGCATTTCCTATTTATTTTTTAAATGAAAACACCCCCAAAACTCTGTTTAGACCCTTCCTTTTAGGCTGTGAGAAGGCTGACAGCTTGGGGAGGCAGCACTGAAGTTTCAAAGGGACAAGTACGATACAAACAGGTTTGATATAAGCAAAGCCCTGCAGCTGAGTTTGAATTTGTTTCGGCATCTGCACCAAAGAAGAGTTCACTGTCTGCAGCCCCTTGCTCTTTCAGTCCTTGTGTCTTTTGAGAATCTAGACAGGAGACCACTTAATTCAAGTTACGGCAGTTTTCATACCAACACATCCGTCCACTAAGAACTAAATCTCTTTTTTATGGGCACTACAGCTATCAGAAGCTAATGATTATCAGTCATTGCTAATCTGCACAGAAATGGAACCAGTGACCTCACGATGAAAGAGCCTTTTGTATCCTACCAATACCATGAGCCATATGGTCCCCTGCCCTTCGACCCTTACTTTATATTTTAAATAATCATCACTAATTGTATCTCTGTTTCAGAATCCAGATGATCTGTGCTAAGTCATGACCAAGTTGTGTTTGTCTGTTTTTCTTAGCTCACTCACTGTGGAGAAAGGGTCAGCTTAAAAATAAATTACTTATATATCTTAATTAAATGTCAGTCTTGCTATYTGATTATTGGTCCCGTTTCTTAACATGATACCAAGCAAGCTGTTAATAAACCTTCTGTAGGCTGCAGCAATTAACAGTTTCCAAAGTGGCAAAGATGTTCCTGTTTTATATGGGAGTAATAAGAATATTAGACAGGTAAAAGACTGAAGGAATATTTTATATTCTGATAAAGGAGCATGTGATGAACCTACTTATCACCAATCTCTTTTTATTCAGTGGTTTCATCATTTTATATTGACTGCATTTTCTCTGGCACGCTTTTCCTTTACAACAAGYGCTCATGTACGACAAACATTCGGTTACAGAGCTTAAGAAAAAAAATCATTCAGGTCAGACAAATTAACTGCATCACCAGCTATCTGAAGCTGCATCTGTTTTCTTTAATTAAATATATTTTCCTGTGGAAATGCTGCCTTAAAAGTCATGACCACGCTAATTATCTATGGCAAGCACATCTTCCTCAACTAACGACAGCTCTAACATATTATCATTTGCCCCAGACTTCATCCTGAAGTTGAAGGACCCGTACAGCTTTGCAGACTCCTTGGAGGAGGCGAACCGGCTCCTCCGGTACAGCTCCCCTTTCCACATGGACATCATGAGCAGGCTGGAGAGCACCACTCCCCCCAGGGTCAAGAGACACAAGCCGGCGATAACGCATCGATCCAAGTGAGCGCCAATCCTGGCGCTCTCATTCTCCAGTCTCTCCATCTCCCTYGCAGCCACCGTGTTGGGATCCACAGTCACGTCCCTGGGCACCACGTAGGAAATAATCACCAGCAAAATGCCGCTGACCAGGAACAAAATGGCACTGATGAACCCGTAGTCTACGGACTTCCCCGAAGCCGCTTCGGAGGCAGCATCATCTTCCTCGGAGACGAGGGACGGGGAATGGTGACCCCAGGCCGGTGGGAGCGCCCCACGCAGGTCCTGCTGCACAGGGACACCCTGGCAGCCGCTGCTTGGAGGAGATGGGGGACTCCTTGTGTGCTCCAGGTTCACATTTTCATCCACGTAGGTAAAGGAGGTCTCRAGCTCCCGGGCGCAGCAGCAGCCCTTCCTCTTGCCTGCTCCCTCCTCTCCGCTCAAGCGCTCGGGGGCCGCAGGYTCCTCCGGGGAAGAGGCGCCGGGAGGGCCCGGCAGCGGTGCGGGCGCCGCTGGCTCATCCCAGGGCTTGTCCTGCCTCTGGCAGCCCAGCGCTGCCCCGGCTGCTGGCGCGTGCCCCTCGCCGTCCCCATGGCCGTGCTGCTGCTGCAGCGGCGGCTCGCGGGCAGGGAGGCGCGCAGGGCAGGCGCCCGGCAYGGCCTGCCCGCGCTCCTCGGCGAGGCTCAGCAGCTCCATGCACGCCATGGAGCGCGGCCGGCCGGCGAGCCCGGCGCTACAGCGTCCCGCTGCCGAGCGGCATCGCCCCCCAAAAACCCTCTACTCCTTCAGCAGCGTCTCGCTGCGGACGTGGCTCGTTTCAGCGGGTAAATGATTAAACAAATCCCCTCTRACATTCATTTCTTCTCGGGCTGCAAATGAAATAGCAGAGGGAAAGGGGGGGGAAACAACAGCCAACAACAACAAAAACCAAGCCCAACAACCTCATGATGCTACATTAATACACCGAAGGAGAGATAACATGAATTTAATACACGAGTCTTCCTCTCAGCTGGTCCAGGGGGGCCGGCAAACACGATTGTTTTAACCACGCACTTAACGCCRCAATCCTCTTGCAGATCACAAATCTCTTAGGGAGCCTAATCAACCTTTGACACTGCGATCCCATTAAGGCAGGAAGACATCTGCAGTGCGCGGGACAGCCGGGATGGCCCCGCGAAACGTCAGAGCACACGGCGGGCTGCTCTCCCAGCAGCGAGCAACTTTTTTCATCCACCTCCCCCCCCCAAAAATTAGGAATTTTAAACTCAGACGCACAAACTAATTAGAAAGCTGCCCGCAAATCCCGTGCAGCTCAGTAATCCAGGATCTGTATCCTCCGGTGGAAATCTGATAATCCCACAGGAAAAGCGGTGCTCGCCTGTAGCAGATCTCCAGTTTGATTAAGCGCTTTTGCAATGAAATTGCGCCCGCGGGCGCGGTGCCTCGCAGGCGGGCATTAGGGCACTGCGTTACCCCCCATCTGCAATTAAAGCGCCGCCGCAGCCGCTCTCGCCGCTCGCCGAGCCCCGCGGCGCGAAGGCTGCTCCGCACCCGCGGA
>NW_020454339.1:266761-300924 GCF_003342845.1 Nothoprocta perdicaria | reverse complement strand
GGGCAGCGCCGCGCCGAGCGGCGCCGAGCGGAGCCGAGCGGAGCCGAGCGCAGCGGCGCGGAGCCGAGAGGAGCCGAGCGGCGCCGAGCGGAGCCGAGCGGAGGGCGGGCAGAGCCGGCGCCCGCGGCATGCTGGGAGTTGTAGTGCGGAGGTGGCCTTGGCCGTTGGAAACGCTGTTGACCAAATGCCCAATAAATGGAACGGCCATTGCGTACCAACCTTCACTGACGTGTCCGGCCAGTGCTCTCCCTAAAATAATTAGTTAGGATTTAGTTGAATGATTAGTTAAGATTTAGAAATAAAATGTCGGGAAAAGAAAAAAAAGAAAAGAAAAGAGAGCTGAAGAGCTGAAGATACCTGCTGCAGATGGATATAGTGTTACTGAGGGGAGGCGCTGGGGAGGGCAARGAGGAAGGGGGGCGCTCCAAACTGCTATGCTAGACACCAAAAAGTCTTTCTCTTGAAGACTGTTACTGATTTGACCTGAAGGACCCATCACAGAAGACTCAGGTCTCTGTGGTGATAACTGCCAAAAATGCGAAAATTGCTGGTCAGGACACAGCAATATCAGGCGCTCTCATGGAAGGACCTTCCCCTGGTCCCCATCCCACAGACTGCTCAGTGCTATGGGTTCCCTTGGACCAGTTTGGAAGCAGCTCTAGGCAACATTTCCATTAGCCGAGTACAATTTCAGCACCTTGAGTGCTGTATTATTCATTCTTTGAAAAGGAATAATAGGGAGAAAATTATGAATAGGGGAAAACAGCATGAACTGTTCTTGGAGCTTTTGGTAACATGTCCTCTTTGCAACTGAATGCAAACATAAAGACTTTATAGTGTAAAAGCAAGGTCTAGTCACACCCCTAACGCTGGTATTTCTTTTTCTTACTCTGGATGCAAATAGTTAACAGCACTTTTGTTCAGAGAATGTAAGTGACTCTTGCCAAAGCTCTGAGGTGTGGAGGTGGTAAGATGAATGCATAGCAACACATACTCTGCAAACACAAATACAGCTGGTGAAAGGATTAATCCAGCGAGGCAGGAAGTTAGAACACTTGTCACAATAAAAATGGCTACACAGAGCTAGAAACTGGAGTGATGAACAGGGCAGGAATCAAAGGATGGAGTAGACTGTCAAGGCCCATGAGTCTTGTCCTCTGTGTTGTACGTCTCTCCTACTACATTCCACAACCCTTTCACAGACGGAATATGGAAGCAATGTAGTGATAGTATGGGATGTGACAGCAGGCTGGCTAAGTTGTCCCTTTTTGCATGCAAACCTAAACTGTTCTCTAGACTTGCTCAGAAACTTTCCTCCGGTTCACCCAGCTGTAAATGACTATCTGAGCTRGATGTGTAAGAACAAGAGATGAAGCTGAAGATGCCCACACCAAGTAGCTTTGAAGATCAGATGTGCTCTGGCCAATCAGATAATTTAGAGCATATGAAGAAACTATTGCTCAAGCTTTCCATTTGCATTTCATATTACTGCGCACAGAGCAATACATAGCATGTGATATTACTGGATAGAGTAAATTGGATGGAAAGCCAGTAACAAGGGATTGCAGGAAATTTTAAAAATCTAGAGAAAAAAGGACTGTGTAAAATGAAAAATAACAATGAAAAATAACAATGAACAGAAGAAAAAAACAATGACAGAATAAATGAATGAAGAGGCAAAACAAAACTGTTATATAAAGTGGAAAAGAAAAATAAGTGATATAACCTTTTGCTTAGAGAATATAAGTATTTGGAGGATTGCAAACAAATGTTTGGACATCTCTCTATGAAAAGAAATATCTAGCATTCCTATGTGTTTAAAACACATTACTGTCACAGATCTGTTGATTTATAAAGTAAAAGTAGATAGAAAAGCATTTTATTTCTACTCTGGTTGCCTTACTAATGCACATCCATTGTGCATTAATAAGACACGATAAGTAAATAAATTTACAGAGAGATGAAGAGTAAGGAGATATTTGACAAGTCCTACCAGAATTGTCAAATGAAGATTAAATCACTGCGAAATGCTTCTGCTTCTCAAGGCTGAGAATGTGAAATTACCATCCATGGTCATGGAGCACAAGGACATGCTTGCATCCAGGGGGCTCCATGGATGGGGGACCTGCAGCCCTGCATGTAGGCACACACCATGAGTCTCATGTGTGCTGTGCCCGCTCGCAGTGCCAGACGCTGTGAACACACTAAGGGTTCCTGCCATTGCCTTCTCCAGACGCTCTCCTGGCTGGCTATTCTTGCCACTTTCCTGCACAGTTACACGGAAAAACAGTGATTCACCTCCGATAATCACAAATAAAATCTGGGGATTTTAAGGAAACAGATGTCCAGTGCAGGCTGCAAAATACAGAAAATGGAATGGAGGAAAGTAAAGGTAAAATAGGATGATAGATCAGCCTGCAGGGAAGGCAACCTGAAAAACATTGGCCACTTAGGGGACAAATAGAGAAAGCACCAAGGAACTTTTAAGCAATGGGTTTAAAGGACAAGCAATAATGCAGAAGGAAAGAGAGTGCGACATAGCTAGAGGAAATAATAACTTGTCTTATAAACTGGTGATTTTTCTTTATGTTAGATCGGGAAACAGAAATTACTTATGCCTCTTGTAGTACATATAAAACTATGGGTGAAAGAAGAAAGTGAAGGCTGCAGTTTCTGACAAGCCAAGGACATACAGCCTTCAGTAAAATATATATTGCTGGTGACAGAATGAGGTTTTATAGAAATTATCAAGAATAGTAGGCAGAGGTTCTATATTGCCAGCAAAGCGTTGAAGAATACTTTTATCAAAACAAAGTTGTTTTCATTAGGGAGCTAGTTCTGGTAGTTTAATGAATGAGTCTGTATTAAAAGGACAAGGTATATTAGAATAATAAAATGCCTTTTCCTGGTAGTGCTCTTTGTCCACGTTTCAAAGTACATTAAAAACCTGAGACTATTATTTCCATTTTAAAGGTGAAAATGCTGAAACTTGTGGAGTTTCTGTGATTTGTTACAAGCCAGACAACATTAGCATGAAAATGAAGGCTAAAAAATAGAAACCAGAGCTCAGTTCTTCCTTTGACTCTCTGTAGCTAACTGAAAAGGGCAAGGCATGACTTAGGAGGGAACTAAAATCTACACAGCCAACAGAGAGAGGGCTACAGGCTCGAGGAATGGAGCCACAGAACTGCATTAATCTCATAAATCACAGCATCAGAGCAAGATGTGCCAGGAAGGCACCTCTGCAAACTGATGGCTGATTGTGATCTCCGTATCTTCAAGAGCTCTTGATGCCTCCTCAAGCCCCAGAGCAGCCCAGATTAAAGAGGACACAAAGCAGAGCTGAACTCCTCTTTCTCCTCCTCTTTCCCCCATACGGTTACATTGAATATCACGCTGAGCTGCTGTGCAGAGCAAAGCCTTGCCCACATGTCTAGTCCTTGCCCCATCTAAATCACTAGGATTTTTGTAATCAACTTAAAAATAGACCAGGAATTCTCATTGCCTTCCACTGCCTTGTCCCTGTGCCATGGTAGAAATGCCTTTCTGCGAGAGAATGCTCCCTTCTAGGAATGAGAAAAAAATTGTTTGGTGGGATTGGACAGCCTGGAAGGGGAACAAGGGGAATTATAAGATTAATTGCAATAATACAGACTCTGATGGTGACATTTGGTAGACACGTACAAGGGGCAGCATCTTCTTTTCAAATATGGAAAGCGAGAAAACACAATTCAAGGAGAAATCCTTTTGGGACCTCATGAACAAGCTACACTACCTGTCTGGGGCTTTTCCCCTCTGGAATCCCACGCTCCTATTTCTCTGGTTTCCACGTGGGTGTGATCAGATGGAAAATAGAGGGAAGTTTCTCGTCTTTTTGAACCTTTAAAGTCCAACATATCCCCTGAACTTTGAAACTGCAAGCGGAGGTTTCTACACAAGACCTCTATTGAAATCAGCAGCAGGCACTGCACACAAAACTCCCACTCAGCAGCAAGCATGCCGTGCATCAGATACAACTAAGGCTGTTAACGTTCGTTTTCTTGTCACAGAGCCTCTGTTCACGTTCCTAAGGACTTTCTGTTTGCTTTCCTTCTTTGATAGCTTTTTAAAAAACACCCCTTTTTAAGATTCAGCTTAATGGAAAAGTATGTGGAGTCAATAGACAAAAATAAAAAAAATGGTCTGTTGCTTTTTTTTTTCTTCAGTCAGGAAGCATGTAATGAAATACGATGTCATCAACTATATTAAACCAACTCTCCTATAGTTTTTAATTGCTATGTACTTTGAAAGGGTATATTCAGGCAAGCATAGCCCACTGCATTAGCTCGTTGGCAAGGAGAACGAGTCTTAGGAATTCACATGCTGCTAAAGCAAATGTTGTGCAGTTTTCTCCTCTGACACATTAGTGTCACTTTTATCCAGCTACTATGTTATGAATGCAGTGAAACCACAATGATGGAGAAAGCTACTGCATACTGACAGGGCTGGGGGCACAATGTGAGGAAAAGCACATAGTTCTTTGAGCAGCTGGAAAGCTCACAATATGTTTTTTTATGGGAAATCAATATTTGTTTGTAATAATTACATGTGTATGTCTATCTATCTATTCATCCATCCGAAGAAGCGAAGAAGTCTCCATTACATCTATTCATGGAAAATGGAAAGCAGGGCCACAAAAGATGTTGTCAACAGTACCAACAGTAACCACTGAGGACTGACCACAAGCAGGCTGGGTTCTGGTTGGTTAGCGCATGGAAAGGTGGTTTTCATTTGTGACAAAGATCTCATTCCTAGGCAAGAAGGTCTCTCTTAAATAGTCCTAAAGGCTCTTCCTGCTTTATTGAGGCTCTCACCATAACAGACAACAACACAAAGGAGGTCTCCTAGCAAGAAATACAATAATGTGAGGCCTTAAAGGAGGTCATTTGGCCTTAATCGGAGCAACCATCACCAGAGCACTCTAGTGAGCACTGTGCCAAGGACAGCAACTGACTCACCTTGCAAATGAGAAGACTGATGATTCAAGGGCCTGGGCAGCCCATCTGTGAAGGGGAATCACWGTAATAGAGGTGACAGGGCAGCTCCTGGCCAGCCTGATCACACATTTTGCTGGGCACTGCAATTGCCCAGTGACCTGCTGATCGACTCCTCCTCATGGAAGAGTGGCATGGAAGGGTAGGCAAGAAAGCAAAGGGAAATGTGTCTTAAATTTATTGCATGYTCTTTTTCTAAGGCCGCACCTGGAGTACTGTGTGCAGTTCTGGGCTCCCCAGTATAAGAGGGACGTGGAACTTCTAGAGAGGGTCCAGAGAAGAGCAACTAAGATGATTAARGGAATGGAACATCTCTCGTATGAGGAGAGACTGAGTGAACTGGGCCTGTTTTCTCTGGAGAAGAGAAGGCTGAGAGGGGATATGATTAACATGTATAAGTTCAGGAAGGGAGAATGCRGGGAGGAAGGGGACAAACTGTTTTCACTGGTGGCCAGCGATAGGACGAGGGGTAATGGCCATAAGCTGAAACACAGGAAGTTCCATCTCCAGGTGAGGAGGAACTTCTTTCCTGTGAGGGTGACAGAGCAGTGGAACAGGCTGCCCAGGGAGGTTGTGGAATCTCCTTCTCTGGAGGTCTTCAAAACCCGCCTGGATGCCGCCCTGTGCCACATGCTGTAGGTGTGCCTGCTTGAGCAGGAAGGTTGGACTAGATGATCTCTAGAGGTCCCTTCCCACCTTGAATRTTCGGTGATTCGGTGATTCGGTAAATAAAGATTTGCACACTTTCTCAGCGTCTTCATGAGTGGGGAAAAAAACAGCTAAGGGCATCTGATTTCTCGCCCTTCTTGACAGAGAGGAGGGGTTAAGCTAGTTGAATCATATGTCTAGAGATGTGAAATACGTTGGTGCTACTCTTTTCTGTACTCACTAATCCACTAGCCAAATATTATTTATAGACATTATATTGGAATAGTATGCATTATTCTGTGAGTCTATCTTCTGAGGCAGCTATCTATATGTACAAAACATATGCATGAACAAATAGCTACATGGAGATCTTCATGAAACATGGGAGATTTAGAGAGAAATCTTCCCCTCTCCTATTCCAAGTGACATACTTTCTCCCCCACACAACACTGTATGTAAAATGAACCATGGAGAGCTATTTTCCCAAGSAGACGGGAATGCTGAATTTTGAGGTGGATTTCAAAGCCAGAAATCCACATGAAAGACATTTGCACAGTGCCATCTGGACAAGTTTTCAATTAATACTGAAAATTAAAAAAAAAATGAAAGGAGAGAAGAGCAATTTCTTTGCCTTCACATTATGTATGCATAATCCTAATAGAAAAAAAAAAGAAAAAGAACTTATCCATGGTTATACTTCTAAATGTGTACTGTAGAGCATCTACCACAGATGTATAGGAATAAATTTAGAGTKACATAGAATTCTAAACATAGAATTTTAGCAATTCTGTGGATAATTTTATTAATTTATTTATTAATTTAGAAGAATATTGTTATCTTTAAATAGAGATAGCAAGAAAGGATAGTGACAGCAGATCATTTGTATGTGTTCTGAWTGATGGAGTTAATTCCCTCTAATCAAACAATCAGCATCAGTTTTGAGAGTGAAACAAAGAGATGAGTCTCCATCTCTCTTAATGCATATAATATAGGATTTTTGCTGCCTGTTTGCAACATAATCACYCCTTTTGCTATCTGAGCAGCAGAAGGTAATAAAATATATTGCACTGAAGACTGAGTCCTCTGCCTGTCAGAGGAAAAGCTAAAAGAGAAAGTACATGTGGAGTACTGTATTTAACTTCCATTTTTTTGCAGGTTTGAAACATACTTTTTAAAGAATGATGTGCTTTGTCACCTGTTTTTCATATTATATTTTTAAATCAGGAGCATTGAAATACCTATTTTTCGATGACAGAAGAAATCAATGGATACTTGTCATTATGAAAGATTTCATTCTTTTTATATTGGGCAAATTTCAAYATATTCTTCTTGTCCAATGAAATTTTTATTATCAGTTTCAATTTCACACAGTATTTCTCACATCTGGAATGAAGTTCTCTGCCCATTGCTAAAATTCATCTCATCCTTTCCCTTGTTCACAGAAATTCTGTAATACTTCCACTAAGGTTTTAATAGATGCTGAGATCTTGGAATAAAAGCACAACTCACAGTTGAAAAGAAGTGACACACTTTTTATGCTGGAGGAGAAATAAGCAAACCATAATTCCGAAAGCGTGAAGCCAAAGGCGTATGGAACATATGTCTCCCGTTGTGAACAGGTGCTCACTGATTCAACGTGAGTAAATGATGCTAGCACTGCTACATGAAGCAACATCTGTGCTTAGAGTGGTTTGCACCCCAAAAAGGCCAGATGCTTGGGACATCAGTAGAAAAAGTCTTGCCTCAAGTATTTAGGTTATTATAAAGTTGCTTCTTTGCTCTGTGCTGCCTAGAAACATCATTAGTTAAATAATTTAGTAAGAAGAATATCTATGGTGAGGTCTAAAATTAGGAATGTACTTCAGACATCAAGACAATGAGTGTTCAGGATAAGATGTAATTTTATTCCTAACATTATTTGAGCTTTAAAATGATGTTGTGTCTACTTAGCATGTTAAAAGTCATGAAATGTATTCTATGGATTAGTGCAAGATGTTCCTCTGGCCTTCAGATGTTTCTCCTTGAGTTTTCATTCTATTCAGAACACTGTTTCCAAATCTGACTTCTTTTTCCTATTTCAAATTTCTGATCATATTTTCCTAAGTCTGGACTTTTCTCTGWCTTACTCTAACACTCAACATCAAAAGTAATCTCTTTCACTGCACTTATTCAAGTGGAGCCAATAGAGTCAGGWCTGGGATTAAGTAAATCTGGAGATAGGCAACATAGTCATTGACATCTGAACCAGCCGTTGTGGCTTCCATTGCTGYGAGAGCTATCAAGTTGATTCAGCTTAAGAGTTTAAGATGACATTAATATTGACATTTCATTTAGGATGAGGTCAATCTTGCACTACATCCTATTAGTTGTAATTGTAGTTCAGATTGACTTTGGCAAACACTGGCATTTGTACTGTGGACATGTACATTTAGTTTAACTCCATCTCAAGTGACGGATTGTCTTTGATTTTCAAAAAAAATTGTTTAGGGTTACACTCTTATTTAAAAGATACCAACTTGCTTCCTTCCCAGTAGGACTTTGAACAACCTATGTCTTGTCTAAAGTGGGTAAATTTCTGTTTCCCTCTCTCATGTCTCTCTGTCTCTCCTGAAGCTTCATTGGTCTTTTTTGTTCTCTCTGCTCTTGTTCTTCCAGTCTTCTCTCAGATATTGAAGGTTTTCTCTTCTGAGCCACTAATGCAGGACAGACTTTTCTTTTTTGCTGAAATCAGCCTATTTTGATCCAGGATCTAAAATACTGTTCTGATTCTGTATGTGTCAGCTCCTCTGAAATCCTTCAAACRCAGGTAAGGAATAGTAGTATTAAGCTTTTTTGCAGTTTCATATTAATTATATTTTGTTTATCAAGGATTTGTGTGCTGACCACTGCCATATGCTGAGCCTTTAAACTCCTCAACAACTGTCAGGTTTGTATTCCTGGCACACCTTATCGTCTGTATCCCACTGTAAAGGGTAAATGTGTGGGTGAAAAAGGACAAGCTTTGATCTATAGATTCAAATTCACAAGTCTGACCGCTAACTTCACAAACTTCATGACCCTTCTAACCATAGGATCTTCCTTTTCCTGCATATGGCTGAGTGAAAAAGGCAATTAATAAGAACTATGATCACTACTCTCACAAAGTTTCTTTAAAACTATGGATTTGCATCATTTTTTATTACAATCATAGCAAAAATGAGTTCATATGAATTTTGTGCACAGATGTACAAATGTAAATTTGGAGATCTGGCCAGTAAAGAATAGAGATTGTCACTTAGACAAGGAGGGCAATCACATGCATAGCTGCTAGCATATGTATAATCTCACTGTATTCATGTTCTTAAGTAGTCTTTTGGACATGAGCGTAGAAATTAAATTTTATAGGAAACATTTTGTTCTACTTACATGATTAGCCTTTGATTGTTTTCCTATAGCTAAAATTGAAGATTGCTACTTTTAGTTATAAAAATATACTATAATGTTCCAATACTTTATAAAACTTACTTCCATGGCCATGATAAAGCTCTTTTTTTCTGAAAATTTCTATATATGCAGACAAATGGTGATTTAATCAAGAAATACTGAAAACATTCATCTTGCAGGTTATTTCTGTCAAAATATGTAATAAAATGTTGAGAACGATTCTTGGGAAGGATGAATTATGAATGTAGTTTGTTGTAGCTAATGTTAAATCATGAATATTGCTGTTCATGGTAAGCATGCATATATTTGCATGCAGATACTACAGAGGTGATTTATGCTTTTATAGAAGTTTAAATGCCTTATTCCTACTAGCCTAGAGGTAACGCCAAATACCTGCTCATTCTAAAACTTCARCTGCAGCAAAATATCATCTTGATTTAACTTCTATTTCTGCTGACCATTCTAACAGGATTTACTGAAGAAAATAAACCTTAGTTTCAGCAATTGAATTTAGCTGTACAAACTTTACTGAATAGCTGGAAAGTAGAGATATCCAAATGGAGTTTGTAGTCTCCTCTCCCAGTCTACTCTGTATAATGTCTATTCAGTCTTCTTCTGAGGATAAATTTATTTGTCATTKTGGAAAATTGCTGCTAAGTAAAGCTGATCTTGAGTCCATGAGGTTAAGTGAATATTGTCTGAAGAGATGTAGCTTGTTAAAGTCACCCTTTATGCATGGCAGAACTTTAATTCTAGAACAGGAAAATGAAAAGCACATCAATATAATGTTAAGTCACTGCCCTTGAATACTTCATTTTGGGCAATGCATTTTTAGGTATTTTCTGTGACATGAGATGCCACAAAGTTTGAGGAATAACTGAGGAGTAATTTGAACAGTAAATTTCCATAGAATTTTTTAGAGAAGATCATCATATGTTTAGGTAGATGCTAAGAATGTAGTCCCTATATGAATATTTTAAGTCTCTTGTAGATTGAATAAAAATATTTTAATTGGGTTCTTTTGATGTTTAAAAACATTTTTTTTTCTTCCAAGGAGGGCTATCTGAGTTTTAGTATTAGTAAGGAGGACACATTCTGTAAGAAATTGGAATTAACTGCCTTCTAGCTACAATTACACTGGAGATCCATAACCAGTTTTTCACTCTTCACAGCAAACACTCTGAAAAGAAAGTGAAATAATACTATCCAGAGCAGTATTATGCATAACTAAAATAACTTTGCTTTTTAAATACCATTAAAAATGATATTAGGGGAAAGGACAAAGCAATCATTCGGGTACCTAAATAGATGAACTGAATGTTCCTGATACCCCACAAAGAGTGAAATGTTCATGTCAGGCTGGCAAATACAAAACCAGAACACCAACCACCTAGAACAACAGCGAGGTATAATGCCCTAAAGCATTTTAAATGGCCCAGCTATCCATGTCTAAGTAACTGAATCCCACCCAGACAGTTTGATTTACTTAAAACATTTCAAAGTCAGTGTTTTTTAGAAAACAGATTTAAGTAGCTAAAAGATTATATTCATACCTGAGATCTCTTTTTCTCAAGGTAAAAAGTGCTCCCCAAACAAATTTTTGTAATCAAGTGTCAGAATGATTATCATTGTCTGAATAGCCGGGGGAAATTTAGAGGCTGTAGAACCAAAAGATTAATTTAAGCAGTGATGCAAGAGACTGAGACATGCCCGAGGTCTCGATAGCATCCCCTGGCATTCTGACCACGTGTCAGAATGAGCTCATAGCCACATCTCAAAGCAAAGATGTAGCTTTTTCCTTGAAGATTTCTAAATTATTTCCTTGGTGGGATAGGGAGAAAATAAAAATTGCACTTGATTGATTTTTATCAACCTGGTGGGTTGATGTAATAAAAGACCAAAGCGTTTTACCTAGGAGAGGAGAATTATTGTAGCTGGAGGTTTAAATAACTGAAGAAAGATCTGCTGCTGTTGTTTTGTTTGTAGGAAGTGTTTCTTTATTGTGCTTTTAAATTCTTTAAGTCAAGGGCATTTAGAGCACTAACTGGGCATTGTGCAGCATGGAATTTTAAAACTGGAATAAATAAATTCTACCTTATTTAATGGAACAAGTTCATTTTCCAATAAAGAGGAACTAGGAGCAACTCACCTGGCAAACTGTCATGCCGGCCTCATATGCTAAAACTAAAAAAGAAATCCACAAAATACCTATCTTAACTGTGACTTCTCTTATAGATGATAAATCCTAAGCAGAAAAAGCAATGTACTTTTTATGCATAATGGAACACATCCCTCTAGCACACATGATCTTGAGGTCAGGCAAAAAACAGATAGGAAGATACCCATGTGCAGCACTGGGCTTGCAAGAATCGGAGAAAATCCCAGATGAAGAATGTGCATTGAATAGCCAAGAGCACCATTACATGCTGCAGATAAGGGTCCATCTCTGGATAGGCATGGATAGGAACATCCTTTTCCTCTTATGGAAAGGGAGAGGCCACCAGACCTATGATCAACCAGACTTATGGCCACAAAAACCAAAATTCCACTTCAAAACTTCCTCTGGGCCTATCTGGTGTTACAGAAAGTCCCCTAGGGCAACAACTGAAATTCAGTTAGCTGGAAACAGCAGAAATGAGAGAATGGTTAAGAAGGGGTGAAGGAACCAATTCTCATGATTKCTGATAAGATCAATTGGAGAAAAGAACTGTAACTTTGGTGTTCATTCCACCCTTACCCAGACCCTCAAGCTTTGCTTGTTCCTTCTTAAGTTTGACTTCTAGACCTGTAAACTTTTCACAGAAGATCATCTTGTTTTATTTTTCTCTGCAAAGGAATCTGCAAAAGAAAAGAAAGTTACAACAGAAGAGTTAAATATATGTGCATAGTTTAATATTACATGATCACTCCCTGCCAGGACCTCTCCAATACATTATGTGTGGATTTATATTTATGACTTATTTAGTTTAATGAAGAAAAATCATGGAGAAAAAAAAGTGTAAATCTATGACTAACAAACAAATTACAAATCACTTGTACCATGACAATTCACATTACTTTGGTGTTGTTATAAATTCAGAGTTGCTTCACACCAACCTTTGAGTTATATCAGTCTATTTCAAGTTGGTTAAGTAACTGATGGTTCCAGTGCACTTTGATTTTGATGAACTTGTCTTTACACTTTTTAAATTTTTACAATAACATGTGTGCCTCTGATCTAAAAAACAATGTTATTCTACTTAAGAGGATCTGTCAGTGTTACTGTTTAGAGTTGGAGTGGGAGATATTTCTTAATCCAGAAAATTTCATGTTGACATCTTTTTAGGTGGTAAATTAATCATGCAAAAGATAGAATGGCATTTAAAATAAAACATCTGCTAGGGTTGTTATTGCCAGTTTCTAATTCAGCAATGACATGTATATATTTTTCACAGTAGAAAATTTTATTTTTCAGTCAGTGGATGCTCTGAACAAGTTCAGAATGGAAAACAGAACATGTGCTGTTAACATTCACTTTGAGTGATAAAAATGCCTTGATAGTGCTATCACCATTCAGCTTCTCTTCTAATTCCAAAAGCTATCCATTGGCTGAATATTTATACCACTGATATGTTCACTTCTAGCAGGCAGAACAAAGTCTTCTCAGTGCAAGGGGTTGACTACCAGTAACAGGGTATCCTGCATTTTGCTGTGATAAGAAGGTGTGTATAAACTAAAAAAGGGATGACGTCTGCACTGCGAAGAGCAATCCAAGACACCACAGAAAAATAAGATACTGCTTTGCAAATGAAGATACAGTTTGCCTACCTGCTCATTGTTCTATGCTGGTCTGCCGTATTTGCCAACGCTACTTCTGACAAATGTAATTCTGCAAATGCTGATGTCTCTTAGGGGCCACACTCTTAACTCTGTAATGTAACATCAGTTACTGTTTCTCCACTCAACAGCTGAGGGTCGTGGGTCCATGCAGGCTCAATGTTGTCTCAGAGAGGTCTCTGAGCATCTCACCCCAGGCCGTTCAGTTGCATCAAAAAGTTTAGAGCCAAAAAGAAAGAGTAGGCACAGGTAGTTAGGGAGGATTTGGATTATTTGAGCTTCATGGTCCAGACAGTGCGTGGTCGCTTGATTTCAGTGTGTGGCTGTAGGCTCAGACCTTGCCCGGTCTGAAGTTACTGCCCTGAGAAGGGATCCATGCACAGAATAGGACTTAATGCGGTGCCTCTGTGACAGCCAGAGCTCTGCTTATGCTCTGCCTTCTGCCTGCCCTCGAGGATGTTTGGTGTCTTTTGGACAATCAAGTAGAGAAAAATTGTTCTGGGGCTTGGTGTCCAGCATTCTGCTGTTTCACATGAGTTGACCTTTGTATAGGAGGCAGGGCCAAGGAGAGGGAATTTGAAGTGGAGAGGAAATAATAAGAACTGTTCGACATTAGGCTGAGGCAATGAATGAAATTTGTGTCAGGTAAGTTCGAGGGGAAGAGAAACATGTTACATACATTTATATGGAGAACAAAAGAGCAAATCAGTTGAATGTACAGCAACATTCTGGATGACAGCACCGCTTTGAACATATGCTACAATTATTTTCACATCTTTGTCTATATGCATAGAAACATCAGAAGGGACATCATTTAGAAATTCACTTACACTGGTGTGAAATGACATCGTGTCCCTTTTAGCTCCTACACAGTGACCCATGTAATCTTTGCCCAAATATTCTGTAGTGACATGGCAGCTGGAGAACACYGTGGCCTGTCCAGTCAGGGATGCTACCTCGACAATAAATTTGGTGCCTGTGGACTCACTTTATAACTTTATAGCAAGAAGATATTTCTGTGATGACACTATATCATTTATAGAAAAAAAATTCTCTACAAAGATTTGAAAGATACATATGACTTTTTGGAAAATACTGCTACATATAGGCCTGGGGTTAATCACTGCTGTTACAGTTCAACACTTCTGGAAGGCAGATCTCTTGATCAGGCCACTAAACTTGGGTTCTGGTGCCAGCTAAATGCAGCTGGTTTCAAAAAGTTGAGCCCCCTCATAAACAGTCTTATGATCTCATTAGTGTTCAGTATGTTTACAGTCAATAAAGATATTGGGAGATGGAGCAAATAATGAATTGAGAAATGTCATTATATTTACTATCAAGCTACCTGGGACCTGGGTGGGCAGTGGGCAGGCCCAGCTAAGGCTGCTCAGCACAGCAGAAGTCAGAGGTGAACATGGTGCTGCTTAACCCTGGGAGATCCTCCTGGAGAGGTCTGTGCACAACAGCACCTAGGGCAGAGTCCATATTTCCAAGCCTTTGGCTCAGTGCTCTCAGTCCTTCTACTAAATAGAAGAGATCTGCCAGTTGGGAAGTCCACCTTAATCACCGCTCTCGGACATCATCTCCGTAAACTGCTGTGTCTTCTGAGGATCCAAATAAATCCTGGCATGGCTGTCTAGTGCAAAGCCTGTGCTGCCATCACTAGACTGCTGCTGGTGCCTGAGTTGGACATTCATTACCCATGTTCCTCCCCAAGGGGCTCTGACATTTGAAATTATTTTAGGCATGTGCCACGTGCAGTGTAGAAGGCTGACCAGAGGAGAACATGAGGATGGAAGGCTACTGATCCTGTGTGCTAAAATGTTTGCTGTATTTGATCCAGACTCAGGGCCAATGAGCCCCTTCCCAGCCAGGGGATGCGCAGATGTAGGTGGCTGCCCCACCATCTGACTGAACCCAGGGAAATCCCAGCTGGTGTGGGGAGACTCAGCCCACCGAGTTACTCAGAAAATCTCTGCAGGGTCCATGGGCCAGTGTGGGGTCCAAAGGCTGGGGTGCAAGCACGGGTTTTTCCCCGTGCCAGGATGCCTACAGGATGAGAGCTTTAGTTGTTTTATGCRGCATCTATCTTGTGATCCAACCCGTTGGCACTGCCTCCCCCCAACACCACTGCTGCATTCGCTGCGTTCTCCTCTCGCTCCAGAGCAGGATTGAAATACTGCTTTTTATGGAGGATGACGCAGTTTCAGTGTTGAATGTCAAGGCAAAACAATAATAGGGGAGCATTTAGAAGAGGTATGTGAGAAGCATTGTCTACTTAGTTTACTTAATCTAGGGAATATGCAGCTGCCACATATTTAAGAATCTGCCTTCTATTTAATTACATTTTGAATTAATCATCTTTATGTGTGCTTATAAATAGATTTTCCCTGAAAAATGTAATGATTTCAAGTTAGTAAAATATAATTCACTGACAAAAAAATGGGATAGTGCCTTAACAGAATTAATTGGTAATGAAATTCTTTCATCAAAGTCAGATATGAGACATGGTTTATAGATATTGCCAGTGATGCCAAGAGAATATTCTTAATGTCTGATAGTATGATATCCAAATGCATGACTTCTTACTTTCATTTTCAAATGGGAATGGTAATAGTTTAAGCATTTCTTTTTTTTATTCTTACAGATGAAAATGTATTTTTTTCAAGGGTAGGTCAACTCAGTCATGATTTACTCGGTTAAACATATTACTGCTAGAAGAATTATTGTGAAGGTATACTTCTTTTTTCATGGAATTAATATCTTGGTATAATTAGCATAAATTATATACATGTTTCTTTAGGCAAAAACATGTTTTGTTTTTTTGGGGTGGGGTGAGACATTTTTATCATAGAAAAATATTAAGAAATATTTTGTACAAAACAGCAAGATATTCATCAAAGCAAAAAACGATTTTTTGAAGCTAGATAAGTTGTTTATCTTTTTTCAAGTGTCAGTTTTCATACAGTTTTAGATTCTTCAGAGTCCATCATCAACTCCCAAGAGTGTTTTGCCTCTGTCTATGTCTCTTGTGATGATTAGGGACAAATATAAGAAAACAGCTCAACAGTTCAAATAGTAAATCATGTTTGAAAAAAAAATGTTGCTAAATTGACTAAATTATATAGATGCAACATGTGAACTGAAGATAAGAACAAAATTTCCCTAAGGAGTTTATTGAAAGGATCTTTGAGTATTATAGGAAATATTAATAGCACTGGAATTGCATAAGATTGAGGACAGAGCATGTTTTCTACTCCATCTTTCGCTTTCAGTGTTACTCAAGCAATGAGTACTGAGAGGCACATATATGCCTTCAAATTACATACTTGCCCTATTCAGATTTACTTCACATGCTCTGACATGGATATCCTTAGGCCCATCTGCTAGAGTGGAATTTGGTTTCTTCCCATCATAAACTAACATATCAGTTGCAGATGAGTAAGGTCTCAAGCCCATTTCAGTAATATGTTCTGGGATAAAATGTGCAAAACATACATATAAGGAACAACTCCTGCAAATTTTGTCTACGTACTTCCTGAATGTTTGGTCTCTAAACATTAACAAATTTTTATTCTTAGCTGCTTTTTCTTCTCCTTTGTTTTTCTGACTTTTTTTTTGCAGTGACAAAAAAAGTGAAGAAAAATCTGAAGTARCAGGTACTTTGCACTTTCAACGTGCATGTTTATTTGGGAACTCAGGACTCTATATTCACTTTTTGTAAAACTTTGACGTTTTCCCCCTATAATTACCAGAAACTGGTTTCCGACTTTGAGGGTTTGCTTTTTTTGTAAGATGATAACTTCTGGCAGTGGAGCTGGAGACTCTGTAACATACAGCCATACTCAAGTGAGCACACTAGCATCCTCCAAGCTGCCCCATGTTCAAGCTGAGGCATGCCCAAATCCCTGTTGTTCAGCCTCAGCTACATCAATAGCTTTCCTTGTCTTTTTTTCCCATATCTTTCTCCTAGAAAGAAGGCAAACAGTACTATTTTTCCTCTCTTTCTCTCTCTCTGCCCAATCTAAACTATACATTTCACAGATGGGCTACATCTGCACCTGCTCAGTATTTCACCAATACAGAAACAAGACTTACAGAGTTGTGCATAAACTAGCACCAACATAAACAAACAAATCAACCAACCAACCAATCTGATTATCTGGAARTGCTAGAGAAAAAAAAGAGAAAGTAGGGACAGGGAAATGTAATCTAAGTGGCATGGCAACTGAGAAAAGGGAGAAATATGTCTGCTGACTTACTCAGATAATAACTCACTAAAAGCTAATTCTGTATGAGAAAACCCTCTTGGAAGCAGCTCCTAAAATGAACATTTAAGAGGAAATGCACCTCTCGTAACCCATTTGAGGAAAAACAATTTTTGTCTGTTTCTAAACAAGGATTTTAGCATCAGGGCGTGGTGATACTTAGCYAGGCTGGCACTTAAAAAGGTGGGTGAAGAACATATGAGGGGATAGATGGTACTGGATGGATCCAGAAAAGATTTTAATGTCTTTTTGCCTAAGTCCAAAGTGTGCTAGAATGAAGCATTCCGTTTTTCTGGCTGCTCTATCCATTTAGCTTGTTATGGGAGGGATCTGTACCTCACTGCAGTGAATGACAAAACTTGACTTCAAAGAGAGAAAAGATTCAGAATATGGGCTGCGTTATCAGTCTAGCAGCACCTACAGCAGCAGGGCTCTGATGTCCTTGGGATCCGCAGGTGATTTAGTAGCTCAGAAATTACTGAAAAAAGTCTGAATTCGGCTCCTAAAGCATCTGCAATCATATGCTTCCTAATGAAAAGTCTATGAAAGGACAGAGACTGTAACCATTGGCTTTGAATATATTTTCCAGCAGTCTTTCCCGGGAAGGCCGAAGAGAATTATTCTGATAAGAGGGAAAATACAAAGAATGTTTTTCTAACATAATTATTGCATTCAAACTTTCTTAGAGAAAGACTAAGAACCAAGGATATTTTTAAGCGATTTCAGCATATTTCATCCTCATCACTCATGTCCACAAACTCATCATGTATCTTCCCAAAATACCCACTCAGACTTCTATAATCATCAGCGGCTGGAGATGCACTGATTGAAAGACTGCATTCCAACATTTTTGTTGGGAGGAACTTCTGTAGCATGAAGAAGGCAGAGTGGTATGGTATTTCACTTCATTTACCTCTGAGAGAGATTATTTGCACCATGAACTGTAGTGTACCTGCTGATACCTATTCATCTTCCATGCCTGGTTCAGTTTTTGGACTATGAGTGGCACAACTAACAAATTACAGCTGTATCGGAGAAGGAAACAAAGTTAATACAGACTGGAGGATCTCTGACATTTTTCCCCATGATGTTTTAAAAGTTGGAGGATCTCTGACATTTTTCCCCATGATGTTTTAAAAGTTATATGTTATTTATTTATTTATTTATTGGTAGAAGATATTACTATCTTGGGTCTGGTATGAACCTCATTCTGTGCTGACATTTCTAGCTCAAACTAATTGTTTTTGAAATTCCATCTGGCTGGGCTACCTGGGGATATGGCTGTAGTCCCAAGTGGCAGCAGGTTAATCAAGGCAGCATGGAGCCCAACACAAGGCTGTAAAATATCTCCCCAACTCATTGTCCCTTGGTCACCTCACTCAAACACAGCCACCTTCAGCGAAGGACTGAGCTGAATGTTTGGAAAGTTTGAAAGTAGGAGAAAAATGGTAAATTTCAGGGAAGAAAAGTCACTTGGTTTCACATACCATGAAAGAGATTCTGTCACAGAGATTTCAGTCTTCAATAGAAGGACTTTTAAATCCGTACCTGACTTTCATCCTAAGCAGAATTACACCTTTTTGAAGCATGCTGTGGCTATGCAAAAAAAAAAANAAAAAAAAAAAAAAAAAAAAAAAGTTTTTATTTAACAAACACTTGGAAGGAGTCTCCTAGCTTAAATGACGTTATAAAAAATAATAATAAAGACTGAAAGAATGATGTATTTAGGCCTCAAGGTTTAAGTTCTCCTGGCCTAGGACTTAGATAAAAAACATCCCCCACACTTGAAGAGCCTGGTGGTTGTCTTCATTTTACACAGGTGGGAGTGAGTTGGGGAACGATATCAGATAGATAGCAAACAACCTCTTTTTCTTCACTGGTGATTAACGGTGCACAGGCAGAGTAGAAGGCAGTTATTCTTTTTTGTACAGTTCTATCTCCTTGCAATTTCCCAAGRATCATAAAAATAATGACGGAGATATCAATGATATGGTTACAAAGAACTTATGGATGTTTTTCTGATGAAGGATTTTCTGGCCTTTGGTATTTTACAAAATAGGAAGGGGAGAATATTAAAAAAGTTTCATTAAAAATGAAAAGATCAGAAATAAAAAAGAGCTTGTCATTGAACTCTTGGATTTTATTATACTGCAGGTGATCTCAAACATATATCTTTTTATCATCCCTTGGCTCTCATTCTTATACTACTGCACAATGAGGAAGAAAAATAAATCRTTATTTCAAGTTTTAAAACATCTTATATTTGCAGTGACTTTTAAGGAAGTGAATAGTGCCAAGAGATGTTACCTTATCCAGCTGCAATTACTTAATCTGTGTGAAAAAGCTGCGCCACAGAGCTTGGGTTTTGTCACATTTACTTTATTCATGTACATAAGAATGAATTATATTACAGGTTTCTTTTTTAATTCCTGCATTTTGTCATAGAAACTCTGACCTTTTCCAGCCTCAGGGAATGAAAAAGCACAAATGAGACTGCACTACAGACACATTTGCTACCATACATGAAGCTTGCTGTATGCTACACCTCCTCAGCACAGCTTGGACGTAGAAAGCTTAGTCAGACCTGTGTCCTCTCTCAAGTTACAGGGTTTTCTTTATCTGCCAGAGCAGCAAAGATGTTGCATGCCCAGATCCATTAATGAAATAATTYAATAATAGAAGTTATTTTTTACAGCAGATATCAAACAAATATATTATGCTAGTGCAACAACAGTCCTYATTTGTTCTTTTGAAGGACTGAGCTTTCACTTCTGCATATGAAATGTTAGCTTGCTCTTGCAATTTGTGCCTTACTATTTATGGATTGATTCACCATCCACATAATTATGTAGAGCTTTCTACATAATAAAGTATAGTTAAGTGAAGACGCTATGAAAATCTGAACTAGCAATCTGCACAGTGTAGAAAAGCATCACCAAACACCCAAGGCAGAAAGAAGAATAATGTGGAAGAAACTCTTCTTTCCCCAGGTAACAGAAAGATCATTACCTTCGCTTGGCCTAGGTCACCTCATGCATGGATTTTTTGATGACCAAAGGATTATCACACATCCCTGTCTTTATCCTGAGGATCATTTCCAAACTGTCACTTCTTCCCATGTACTGTGCAACYGTAGTTGCACAGCCTCTGCACTTACATTGCAGCCTACATCTCTCTGCATTTCTCTGTATATATTTTACTCCTTTTTTCCATCTCAACCATCTCTCCAAATTTTTTAACTCTCTTTTAAATTCATAAAGATGAAATCCACATGAAGCTAYTTTTTATAGCAACAAGAGAGCACTACAAAAACATGCTCTGGCATCAGATTGCTCCTATTACATTTCTCACATTCCCATTTAGTCCTCTACCACCAACCCGGTAAAAGGATTTGCTTTAACACCTCTCTTACCACTGACTTTTCCCTTTCACCCCTAATATTTGTAGATAGATAGTTAGATACATAGATATATAGATACATAGATAGATACACAGATAGAATTCATCAGAGCTTCGCGATCTTTCTCACCTTGTAATTTTACYTGCTAATTATAGAAATATATAGCAATTAGAGGTTTCCATGTCAACAGAGTTTTTCTATCCAGCAAGCGGGCTCTTCCTGCAAGTTGGCCAGCTGGGCTTTTCTTCTCCCTTAGTCCAAGTCTACAGTGGCTTGTATTACTTTCTTAACTGTTCTCATTAATAACTGTTGTACTGTTACACATGTAGGCATATTACTGTATATTAGATATTCATCATAAGCAGAGGGCACAAATAATATCATTAGACCTTGGCTGATCCGTTAAGGTCAAGCAGCTATTTGAAGTTCACATCGCCTGTAGCATCCAGAAAGGAGGAACAATCTTACACCCAAGAATAAGAGGAGCTGCAAGATTGTGCCTAGATTCTTTTCAGATTAAGTCACACACAGAAGGAAGATGCAACAAATCTGTCCTCCCTATTTTATATAACTTCATAGTTKTTGAACCATCTGTCCCATAAGAAATGCCCTCATTTGAGAAATGAGTCTTTGAAAATATAAGTGATGTAATAAAAATACACTTAAAAATATTTCCTAAGCTCTTTTCCGGAGGTCAGCATCAGCTCTCCAAAGGGAGCTATTTCCAGTCAGCGTCAGATCAAGGTTTTACAACCAGGAAACCATTTGTTTCATTTATATCTAAATGGCATGTTAAAAAAGAAATGCATCAAGCAAATCAGCAAAGGTGCATAAGGCAAATTGGATCCGCTGGTAACCAAGGCAGGCTGGTGGTGTAAGAGCACAGGGTCCTGCTCCTGCTGCCAACTGAAGTTGAAGACAAAGATCACACGAAGGACCTCAACCTGATGGAGGGTGGGTGTCCATCCAGCAAGGTGAAAGATAACCTCCAGGAAAAAAAAAAGATTAATTCTTTAATCATTTCACATGGTTCTTTTAATGTCATTAGCAAAAATAGCATGCTAGAGGACAAATGTTTTCATTTCTGCTCAGTGGAATAGAAAGAGTTAATAGAGTAGCACTCACAAGGGCAGGATGACGCCTCCGAAAAAAACTCTTTATGCCATTGCATTTTTATGAACAGCTAATAGCAAAATACATCACAAATTAGAACCGCAGAGCCTACAAGGGTATTCATAAATGTAAATAGCTGTAGAAAAAAAATGAAATGTTTCAGAGACATAACTGAGGAAATGAAAAGAAACAAGTAATTCAAAGAAGCATCAAAGCCTTGAATTTCTGAGGAGCTGTTGCTAATGAAGAACAGTTGACTTCATAGAGCAGCTATGCCCATGRACTGTGCTTTATGGATGATAATGAAGTATTTTTATGGATGCCTAATAAAGACAAAACTGCTGAAACAATAAATAATAATAAAAACTGAAAATCTCTTACAAATTAAAGGAATTGTGAACAAATGCATTTATGATGTACCAAAAGCAGCAATTACTTCTGCTCTTTCCACATTTTCAAGAGCAAGGAGTACAAAGTCCCAATTCACTACAGTATTTAAGCACAAGCTTTGAGCAAAGTGCAGGATTAAATTTGGGTGGCTGTAGGCAGCAGAATGGCTTGGTATCCATAGAGACTAACATCTCCCTCGAAACCCCAGCGCAGGGTCTAGGCACGACGCACGGCTGGCGCGCGCGGCCGTGCGGCGAGGAYGTGGGCGAGCTCTGCGTGTCGTGCGGCTGCCAACAGGCTCCAAAACTTGGCATCCCCAGGGATGTGTGATGGGCCCTACCCGTCCTGGGGTAGGGGCTGTCACAGACAGGGACCAAACAGAGATAAATTCCTGCCTGGATGAGAAGCTCAGTGTCCTGGACGAAGACAGGAAATGGTTTTGACACTTCCAAAATCCAACATATTCTCTGCATTTGGGAGCTCTGCAGGATGAAAATACCATCATCTGAACACAGTGAAGATCATGCAGACTCCCACTTGCACWCTGTAGGTTTTGCAATCAAAAGCTATGGATTTAGGAACTATGAAAATTATGTGATACTTTACAAGTTGGGAAGATTAAGGAATTTTATAATGCAATTAAAGATATTTGTCCTGCACCTACAAGCCTGGGAACAGTTACCTTATTTTTCTTTCCCAGAATGATACTCACCTGTACATTTAGTATGCATACATTTTTAAGCCTTTCTACTTAATAATTTCTAGTAAAAAATACTTCTTAAATCCACATTGCTTCCAAGTACTTCTTTAAAAATAAAATAAAGCAAAGCATCCTTACAAAGTAAATTAAAATAAAAATAAAGCAAACAGCTTTGCAGTTACTCAGGTGTGCCACGAGATGTCAGGATCTGCCAGTACTGCTTTTCTAACATTTGACATCTCAAAATAACACATCAATCTCCCTGGTTGTCTGAGCTTTTTATTTCTAACTCTTCCAAATGCTCRCTGTTCTGCAAACACACAGAACATATTGAAGTACTGTAATACTACCGTAATATATAGAAAGTCCTAACATGGAAATAACCTTACACAAATTATGTTTACAAAAGGTAAAAATAAAAAGGCCTTTAACACTGCCATGTAGCTTGTATCATGCTGAAGTAAGATTTAAAATGCTGTTTACTTGAATACCACCAAGTTTTTTGTTCCTTTTATTGAATCATATTTCTTGTTTTTCCCAAAAAAGCTCTTTTTTTTTCTGATTTTTTTCATATTATTTCACTATGGGATTCTTAAAGTGTATTCACCCAGAACTTCTTATTCAGCCATTGATATGTTCCATTATTTTTCCRGTAAGTCCCCACCTACTCTATGACCTGTTCCTCCAATGTCCCTGTGGGCTCAGTCCCAGTGTATGAGGAAAGCAAGGCAGAGCTGTGCTGTGCCTGGGTTCCTTCCTGTACTGCGGTGTTGGGCTTTCATCTCTTCAGCATCTAGCTGAAGCTGTATCATTTATTTTGCTTCTTTTCTATGTCATTTCTGGTTTTAAAAGTGGTTTATAAGAGAAACATTATCCTCTAGGAAAATAACATCTGTGTATGAGGAAGAACTTCTTTCCTGTGAGAGTGACAAAGCCCTGGCACAGGCTGCCCAGGGAGGCTGTGGAGTCTCCTTGTCTGGAAGTCTTCAAAACCCACCTGTTACCCACCCATCTGTGCCACCCTGTGCCACATGCTCTAGGTGTCCCTGCTGGAGCAGGGATTGGACTAGATGATCTCCAGAGGTCCCTTCCAGCCTCAACCATTCTGTGACTCTGTGGTTCTGTCATGCTTAGGTAATGTGCTTTCCACATACTGACATTGACACCTAACGAGTGTGTSAAATATGTAATAAAAAAACCTTTATTCTAAAATCAAGTATATAGCTTTGGTCATATCAATGCAATATTTGTCCAGTGAAAATGTAATTTGATGTGGTATATGCTCTAAATTTATTTGAAACACATATTAACATCCCTCAGATGTGTGGGCAGCTGACCCTTATGTTTCCTTTGTTATAATCACATTGTTACATTGTTAAAAWWWTTTTTTTAATCTAATGAAAGCATCCAATTAGATWTTTGCTCTTCAGTTTGAGGGTAGCCTGAAAATAAATAGATGAGACTAATGGAGTCCTAATGGCCTGTAAAAACAAACCTTATATTGGGATAATATAAAATTCTTAATGGGTTCTCTTACTTCTGTGGCTGGATATGTGCAGAATATGGGCACAATATTGTAGCACAGCTAATGTGTTTTTTTTTTTTTTTTTTGCTGCCTCTCTCCTGCGTTTATGGTACATGTGTCTTTGGTTAAAAATTGTTCATCTAAGCAGGCAAGCAAAGAATAAGGCACACTTTATGCACATATTTAAATTCTGAAGAACTCTTATTTCAGAAACCAAGACTATAATTTCTACTTCTCTATGTTCTTGCTCAAAATGAGTAGGCAGGATTTGGCACATGTTCACTACCCACCCAAAAAGAAATAGCATGTCACATATTGAATGTTGAGAGCTTGAAAAAATAGACCAGGGTAGTCAAAAATTATACTATGACTTTAGTTATTTAATTTATGGGCTGACTACTCTAAAGCCAAGCTAAAGTGGCAAAGCACTTAACTGAAGTAAAACAGATGGTCAGTGAATCAACATTTCTGTGGAGAGTGATGCTTTTATCCATTTTTTCAGTTCTCTCAGCATTATTATCACAGTATTGATCCAAGCATTGGATTTTATATCAATTTACGTCACCTGATATCATATGATCAAGATAAGAACAAACATAATCTTTCTCCAAGAAAAATGCAATTTTAATAAGCCTTCTAGAGAAAACAGCTGTGGCAATTTTCATGGAAAACTGGAGGTCAACCTACTGTTTGCATACATATTTAAATCCTTTTAAAGCATTCTTCTGCATACACATTTCTGTTACATTACCTTTAAAAACATTTTGTTCCTTGCTGCTTATGAAGACATCAGAGATTCATAATGCAAGACCTCCTTTTCTGAGCACTGCTCTACTGTGGCTGCTGCTGCTCATCCTGCTTTATAATTTTTGTTTTTATCAGAAAATGTTTGTGAGGTCAGAGCGGGTTTTTTTTTCAATGCAATGTTTGCATTTTGATCAATCCACAATTTTAAAGTGGGAGAATGTTTCAATTGCATTTTTGTGGTCAGATTCAGTGTTTAGGTAAGTGTCAGACTCTGCCTTTTCCTATTCTGGTGCCCATGGTTAGAAAAGGACAACCTGGTTTTATAATTCTTCTCCAGAAAACACATCAGGGGYCAAGCAATGCAGATCAACCTTGTAATTTAGGAATTTGGGGACACATTTTACAGATGGTGGGAGTTAAAACAGTGCAATACGTGCTCCTTTCAGCAAAACAGAGCCACATTAACAGTCTGGAACAGATGATCAGGTTATCATGCAGTATCAGGTTTATGCACTGGCCTTGTCCACAAGTAATGCCTTATTATTCTTCTTGTCCATAGGTGTCAATGCTTCCTGGCATTGGTAGATCAGGCAGTGAGCTTGCTCAGGGAGCTTCAGCAACTTTGGTTCTCCCTCTCCAGCTCCATTCATTCACTTGATACATGCTACTTTCTGTGTGTTTGTGATGCTTCACTTTGTATTTGCTTCTGTGCAAACCATTTTCAGTYGGAACAGTGAAGGAGAGTCTGTTAGAGTAACTGCAGTGAATATGGTTTACTGAAGCGAGTGAAGCCACCCCCAAGATTTTCAGCTAGAAGCTGGGAGAACAGGACATGTGTGTTGCATAGAGCTGTAACAGTGGCATAATCAAAGTTCTGCAATAAACTCCAATCTAATTTCCCAAAGGGGAAAAAACATTTTCAAGGAAGGACATTTTCAGCTGCTTTGAATTATTATTTGATATAAAGAGCATTCTCAAGTTGCTAAGGTGGCCACTTAGTTAATAGGAAGCTTGGAACAGCACCAGATATTTCAGAATGTTTTCCCACTTATAAGTGGACAGCTTAAAAAATATGAGAATTTCCAGGAAAGTAATGAAAATTTACAACTTTATCCCTTTGGCTCTCTCAAAGTTGACATTTATGTACAACTTTTGCCACAGAATGCTATGGATGCTAACAATTTATATAGAATCAGGAGTGATTTGACGCCTTCATGAAAGAGGAATCTGGTGGGTTTTATGACRTGTGCAGAAACCACATGTGACCTGTGGAGCTGGTGGGTTACAGATGACTGCAGGCTGAGAAAAGTCCCTTAAGAAACACCATCAGCACTTGTCCTCTTCTTGTACTTCTGTGTAGGCATCCGTTTTTCTCTTTAGACTGACCCAGTATGTTGCTTTTATGTTTCTTTGTAGAGAACTTTCTAGAAAACCAGTCCAAGAGAAACAGTCCTTGCCAGGGAATTCTTGCTTTAACCTAAACTTAAGAGAAGGGTGTTCCATTAAAAAAAAAAAAATGCTCCCTTTCAAATCACTGCATTTACAGAGAAAATACAAATTTTCCTCTGAAGTAAGCTCTAGAGAACAATTTATGGGTTTCAGATGCATCACTTAACAGGCTAATGAAAAGAACTCAGTTATGACAGTGATGAGATGATATTAATACTTATACACAGCAGGTCATAGTTCCGTTTTAAACAAAATTTTCTGAACTTAAACTCAAGTAAAATCAATAGGAGTTATTTAAAAAGTGAGTGTTCCTATAGAATGAGCATTTCATATAGGAAGAATCCCAAATCCACAAAGCAATGGCAACAAAGATTCTCTTTTTCTTAACCGTTCAGCTTTGATTTTGCTTTTTGACCTTGATATGCAAAAATAATGCCCGAAAATGGGTGAATTCAGCAGTTGCTATACTGAAGCAAAGCAAATGATTACCTCAATTGAGAAAGAAAATCTCTCTTCCTTCGTTATTGGGTTTAACCGTTATGATCTCTGAGCAAGGCTTCACTAACCAGCTGAGCAAGGCTGAGCAAGGCTTCACTAACCAGCAATGTGTTGCAGGACCAGAGTGAGTTGCAAGTCATCAGGGTTTCCAAAACTTGTGAAATTCCACTGGTAGACACCAAGATGAAGAGACGCTTTTTGCACCAGGGTCAACCATTACCTTCCATGAACCTGCCCCCAAGCTTGCCTGTCAGGGTCYCTGACCTGCAACCCAACTTCCTGGGCATGACATGAGCCACCACTGGAAGGACAGGGGCATCTGGCCACCCCCTCTTCTGCACTCTTGAAACTCCCAGATACTGCCTGGAACAAGGGAGCCTTCCATACTGCCCTTGATGCAACTGATTAGAGCAATCAGTCTTTCAGGAGATGAAAACCCACGTAACCATGGATATAATTCTCAGCACTGCATTCATACTGCAATCTAAATTTAGACTGGTGCAGTAAGTAAAGCTAACAGAGATATCCTGCATTTGAGTTGATTTAGTGCAGGATTCTGAGTGAAAAATTTCAGGGAGAATCTCTGCACTCCAGCCCTGTGACAGGGGTAGCTCAATCAGGCCCCAGAGTTGGCCTTTTCTCTTTTCTGAGACATCTACATTCATCTCTGGGCTCTAGACATCTAGTTTCAGCCTCTCAATGGAAATGTCCACCTAGTCTAGTGTCTAGTGCCAGGGATGCTGAAGACATCAACATGAGGCCATGAGGTTGGTAAGACAGTAATGCATGAGCTGCAGGTGGCCCCATATTCTTCTCAAATAGTGGCTGGATCCTCTATGACACCCCTGCATGTGCAGCTCTCTACTGACTGCAACAGGAATATGGATCCTTGGCTCGCAGGTACATCCTGTATTTAAACACATAAACGTCTCTAATTCAGAGCTGAATCTCATCGTAACAGTAATAAAGAGAGAAATGAGATGTAGGAATAAATAAATATTTTCAGCTTCATGTACTAATACCATTATTAATTTATAATAGGTCCCAAGAGCCTAATTTCTTATCAGGACCTCATGAAACATGGGTTTTATCTGTACAAAGTGTTCATGGACTATCAGGGCACCATGGTGGGGAGCAACAGGCTGGGACACAGAGCACTTGGGCAAATGTGTGTGGAAGTTTGAAACCCTGCAAGGCTGAGAAATAACTGATGTCTCCTGCAACTGCTTCTTCCCAAGGGTAACTTGAACAAGCTGGTTTGAAGGTGCCTGAGAGTGTTTTGTTTAGATGACAGACCCTGGACTCTTTCTTGCGTTTTGAAAGGGTAGAGTAGGTAAAAGATACCATGAAGTGGTCCTTCGACTAGAGATCAGTCCAAGCAGTACAGATGAGTTGTACTTCCATGGTTAAAAGGATGCTCTTTGGAAAGCAAGGAAAAAAGCTCTCATTAACTCTATAGGTTCAGGTCTTTACTCCTAGCCCTGGTTTGCAGGTAAAGCCACCTAATATTGCACTTCAGTAAAGAAAAAAAAAAAAGAGAGAGAGATTTTGCATATTTTTATCTTTGTCTGCAGTGCCTTCTAGCTGAGAAGTCTGAGCCACCGAAGAATGATTTTCCAAATCAGAGTATTTCTGAGCCCCTTGAATGTATTGCTTTCAGTATCTTTTTCAAAATGCCTGTGTGTTTCCTGTGCCTACTCACTTTACTTTAGCAAAATGTTGTTGTTTTGTCTTATTCCCTAGGGGTCAGATGATTAGTTTTATTTCTGTTGTTAGTTGCACAAACAATAGATATGTTTCCTTTCATACTTCTCTTAAATAATGACTTACTATCTTTACTAATATCCTTTATTAACATTCATGTAATTACTTATTGATAGTAATTTCTAATTGGTTTTAGTTTTTAGTAGTACATAAACTGTTCTTAAGATTCAGGTAGCATTTGGTCTTGTTTTTAATTTTCCTTCTCTGGCCAATAGATGGGACTCTTAGCTCTAATATCTCTTTTCTCTTTGATCTTATTGCATAGATAAATAGTGCAAAATCCATTTTTGAAATCTGCAACCCGAAGAATATGTTTACACAACCTATTGTGGAAAAAATACATAGACAAAGGACCATGACAGCTGTTGAAAGCTCAGATAAGACAAATGCTCAGCACGCTGGGGATGGCAGAACCTCTGCTGAGAAAAATCTCATCTTTTAGACAAAGTGTTTCATGAACTAATTAGACACACCAGTCTTTTTTTTTCCTCTAAGGATTGATAAATATTATAGTAGTCAGCTAACATAAAAACTAACAAACCAACAAACAAGTCAAGTCAAATGAAGGTCAGTTAATSATGTATTTGTTCCTTTTGCCTTCGATGCTTATATACACGATGAATTGCTAAAGCTTCCTGAAGTTCCCGATGAAGCTTATCAAGAACTGGCCTGAGCTGTACTGAAACACTGGATTCTGTTGAAAAGTTCTGTTTTGGATGAGGAATTGAGTGGAAAATGACAAGTGAGAAGGATTAAACAGTAACCAGTAGAATAGATATAATTTTTGACATGAAGGATGAATTACCCTGGAAAGGGGTTTAAAAGAGACTTAAAATATTTAACAGTGCAGAGTGGAAAGAGTTGCAGCCCAGTGTTGTTTTGACCCCACCAGAAGTTACCTCCTGGCACTGCAACTGCCATCCCAGGCAGTTTTGGTTGACAGAGCCCTGGAACAGGCTGCCCAGGGCGGTTGTGGAGTCTCCTTCCCTGGAGGTCTTCAAAACCCACCCAGATGTGACCCTGTGCCACTTGCTCTAGCTGTGTCTGCTGGAGCAGAGGGGGTTGGACTAGATGATCTCTAGAGATCCCTTCCAACCTCCCCCAACAATGGGGCGCTTTCTTGTTGGCATCAACATGGATGGGCTACGGGGAGCAGCACCATTGTATCTAATGCTGGAGCATCCATGTCTCCCATAGGATGGGTGTGAGGAGGGGAAATTTCATGTCCAAGACAGGGGGGCACCTTGTTACTCTGTGTGTGTGCCTGAAGTATCAGAGTTTCTGCTGTTGAGTTAGAAACAGCCACAGAAATTCAGAAAAATATGGTCTATATTAAAATTTTGCAAGCTATGGTATTGTAGATTTTACTGTTATTGTCCAAAATTTACAGGACACAGCCAGGAGGTTTTGCTTCAGACTCTGTCTAGTCAGACTGTGTGCACTGAAAAGCTTGCTGACAATTGGAGAGCAGTCATGGCCCTCCTGGAGCATATCTTGTGCCATCCACATGAAACCAGATTATCAGTTGCTGGTTAATTATGTGTTGCTATTAAATGAATAAACTTATTTGATCCTGATTTTGGTGTAAGCTACATGAACTGAGTAGATTTTCCTTCTAGAATCTTATTTCTAAGATGATGACAAGGGTTGGCATACAGAGGTGTAAGGTTCTCTGCTCAGCAGAATTTTGTCCATACTTACTCTCAATTTACTGGATTTATTTCTTCATCTTACATGGTGGAGTCATGCATGTTATTTCTAGTGCCATACACATATATCTTAAGTTGAAGAAAGATACTTATTGGTCATGGTAGAGGAATGTATTGCTTGTACCCCACCTCGTGTTACATCCCTGTGCCAGAAGTCCCCATGCTCTTGATCTGGTTGTGAAGCAGCCCAACCAAATGTCCTCTACCTCTTGTGATCTACCTCTTCCTGGTCTGAGTTGGCCAGGAACTGGCAGATGACAGAGGAGCACTGATGGAGATCTGAGTGCTGAGGATGATGAGCCTTCCATCAGTCCAGCTTACAGGATCCATGTCTGCCTTTACCCTGAAGTGAACAACCATGCAAAGATCAGTTTCTCTAAAAAAGTGAACAATGAAGTCTGTACAGCCTCATGCATTTCTGTAAAACAAATATTTTGTAACCCTTTTTTAAAAACTTAAAAGTATTAGAATTTTATTTTATTTTATTTACTTAAACAAAAAGTCCTATTTTTAATTACAGGTTGTCCAGGTGGCCTCCCCAGGGAGCTGGGTGTGTGTTAGGCAAAGGTTTGGCAAATAAGGCAGGATCCCATGCAGAGCACATTGGAAAGAGGTAGAGGCTTCCATCACCTACTGATGAAAAAAGTAAAACAAAGGAAAGAACAAGGGGATTTTACAATTACATGAAAGTTCAGCAAACAGAAGAAGGCAGTCTTCACCAGAGACTTTCATTTTCCCCCGAGCTGTAAGCAGGCTGACCTGAGTGCTTAGTCAGATCAAATATCATGTCAAATGACCAAGTGTTATATTTGTCTTTTTCAGCTGTGGGCTGCCCTTCACAATCATCTCTAGCTGTTGTTTGAACAGAGGCTTTCCTCAGGACTTACCAGGCAAATATGAAAGTTTATGTGTTATGTAGCAACTTGATGTCCAGCATATACACACCGTATGGCATGCTTAGACAACATATGTGTGTTCCTATTGTCCTGCAAAGGGAACACACTTCTAGCCCACACAGGCATCTGCTGTTCCCACATACTGTCTCAAATTATTTCATTCAACATATGAATCAAGGCACCAGGATTACAGAATATTGTAGCTTTCTGAACATCTAAGAGGTTGTTAACTATTTTTCTTGTGTCCAGGATCATGGATGTGAATCTCGCCCTACCTCTCCCCTACACACATTTCAACATGTTTTCAAACATGTTGAAATTGGTGACCTGCACATTTAGAAGAGCAAAAAGAAATATCTTCTGATGTTGCACATGGCTAACTTCTTACTTCACCGGTGGAGAAGGACATTATTTCAAACAACACAGGTGTACATTGCAAAGGGCAAAATAGTTTTAATGTCTTGTAGCTTTACAGAAAAATATTCACTTACTCCATTAAGAGTAATCCATCATCATAATTCAAGGTAGAGCATGGTTATATAAGAGCCTTAAAAGCAAAATATTTTCCTCCAGATATAACACTACCCAACATATTAGCATTTTTTCTGTTTTCTCCAAAATATAATGCCCAGTGTTGATGGCTGATGCTTAATTTATTGAGAAAGCAATCTGAATGAGAAAGGCAAGCAGTCGTATTTCTTTTTCATAGGAACTTGAAAACACAATGAGATGCACCTATTATGACCTGTGACACACCAATATACACCTTTTCCAGCCTCTAAGTTTGAGAGCGTAATGAGCTTGAGAGCCTCATTTCATTGCTTAGTGGAAGCAGCTATTTGGCTAAGTGGTTACTTCTGTCCTGTAGCCATAACAGGAGCTAGAGCTCGGCAGCTAAGGATTCAGACAGACTGAATTGCTCATCATCCTCTTGAACCGGTATGCCCTTTGCCTCACTCTGGGAGCTCCATATATCACCCTCCATGTACAAGGTCAAGAACATTTTGCAGTGTTTTGCATTTGTGTGGAAATATGAATGTTAGGTCAAATGATGCTTTCAGCTATCTCTGTCCAGATATATTTAAGTAAAGTCCATTAATGTAGTAATTATGGATTCATAGTGTACAATATTTTGCTCTAGAAAACAGCTGTCATGTTGTAATACCTTTCCTTGTTCTCCAAATACACTTGAAGTCTTCTGTCCTATCCACTTACATTAGGGASAATGACCTTCTTTGACTCCAAGTTCAGGTAGATTTATATAAGCAAACATTTCCTTCTTATAGCACTTAATATGGTTGCAACAATATTAGAGTCTCCAAGAAGGTAAGAGAGGAGTCAAGCACACAATGACAGCAGTCATGCCAAGCAAATTGAGAACCTGCAATGACCTTACAAGAAACTGATGCTGGCCAGTGTAATCCAAGAAAAGTAAAATCTTTTGCTAGTTTTTACTTTGCCTTTTAAAGATAAATCACAGAAGCACAGAACAGTTGAGACTGGAAGGGACCTCTGGAGTTCATCTAGTCCAACTTACCCTTCTCAGAGTCAACTAGAGCAGATTGTGTTTTAAGTATCTCCAAGGATGGAGACACCACAACAACCCGGGCAATAGTGCTCAGTCATCTTCACAGCAAAGTGGTGTTTTCTTACACTCAAGYGGAATTTCCTGTGTTTCATACATTAACAAAATTTAGTATAATTTCAATAAATTCTGATTTTCAATTTTTTTCTCTTTCACCAGTGGGGAACAGGGATGAGGAGAACAGTTTGTGCCCATACTTATAATCTGTAGAATTACTTGCTTTATGAGTCRTATTCCTATGCCTCATTGCTGCTACTGTATTTTGTACATTCCACTTCCTACTTTTCTCTCCTCAATGAAGTGAGAGATGTGCATCCACCCTACATGTAAGTATTGTACAGATCAGAGCATAATTTCTTTCTCTAAGCAGATTCCTTAAGAAATCTATGGAAGTTAGGTAGAAAAATGAGTTTCTGCCTCTCTCCTGCCCACACACATGTGAAGGAACCTTCCACAATCTTCAAGGGAAGAGCTCAGACTTGTGCAAAATGATGTACCCATTGATTTTGTGSAATTTCCTCTCTTTGCATTTCATTATCTCCCATTTCTACATTTTGTTATTCCTTCTCTCTTTTGGTTTGRAGCTTTTCAGCATTTCTTTTTACTCCTCACCCTGAAGAAAAGGAAGAGATCCCATTTTTTCTCCCAGTTGCAGGTCCCAAGTTGCAGGGAAACTGAGGGCAACTTGGCAACTAGCAGAGATTTCTGTTCTCAGCAAGCWATGGTGGGTATGGAGCCAAGGATTTTCTTCTGAGAGAATGACCAATATGAGTGGAAGAGAGAGCTAAATGGACCAATGCTTCTGGCCATGACAAGAATTTGGAGATATGCATAAGAATGGYAGCTGAAGAGCCTGGAAGCTGCCTTTTTGAAGATTAAGGATAATTTGTCAGAGACTGTCTGTCAAATATATCTAAAGTTTTGGAATAAACTTGAATATTGTCATCACCCAGGAGTTGTCTACAAGGTCCTTCATGCTACAAGGCTTGATAGTCTTCAGAWATCTGGCACACAGCGTGAGAAGGTGGCCGGTAGCCCTGGCAATATGAGTGAGGAGAACTGGTATGATGGAAGCCACCTTGCAAATTGTCTTTCTCACCTGCTCATGCAAGAGGGAAAAATGTGTCAGGGTACACCAAGTGGTGGCCACTCAAAAATCTATGGGCCCAGATGGGATGCACCCAAGAGTGCTGAGGGAA
>NW_020454339.1:187307-265471 GCF_003342845.1 Nothoprocta perdicaria | reverse complement strand
CCTGGATGCCACCCTGTGCCACATGCTGTAGGTGTGCCTGCTTGAGCAGGAAGGTTGGACTAGATGATCTGTAGAGGTCCCTTCCAACCTTAAATATTCCGTGAACCTGTGAATCTGTGAAGTGGGAATCRGAGGTGCCTTTCTCAAGGAGAAGAAAGGTATGGCAAGTGGTTTCCAAAACCATCCAGTCTAATTCTTCTGCACACAGTGAGAAAGGCAGATCTCTTCACCTGCACTTCATTGTGCCCAATGGATCCARCATGCACTACACGTACATGTCTGATACAGCATTTGGAATTGAGCTGAGGTTCTAGGACACCAGGATAAGAAGAAAATTTTGCAGACAAATCAACAAACAAGCATTTTGTGCCATTTGCAATGCACAGGCGGTTTATTTTGCATTTGCTAGCTAAACAAATAAGAAGTATAAAATTATTTTGAAAGAAGGTTTTATTATCAGTCTCACTCAGCTGTACTAGCTTAGAAGAGAAACAGTCACAACTGGCAGCACCAGAGCTGTAGAAGAGGTACTCCTTCGCAGAAAGTACACACATTCTGGTGTGGGTCTCTGCTTTGACCTCTCGAAAAATCCTTTCATTGCAAGATAAATAGAGAACTAACAGCTGCTTTACAGAGTTGAATGATAAAGGATTGGCTACATAACAAAAGCTGCTATGCAAATTACTTATCTTAATAAATGTTATGTCTTCGGGACTGAATGAAGCATTTGGTTCTTCAAGAGGAGTATAGCATTTATTCTGCTATTCTTAAGCTGGAGAAAGAGTCATCTCCTTTCCCAAAATAATGTAGCTAGCCAAATTAGCAAAAGCAAAATTCAGGAACAGGCTGGAATTTTTCAAACTTTTATAATATATTCATTAGATTAACTCTTAGAGCAACACTACTTCATGTTTCATGTTGTACAAACCTTCATTAAGAGTCAGTACCCAAAAATATAGCAAAGGAGTCTTTTCCAACCATAATGATTCTATGAGTCTATATCCTAATTATCACTGTGGACCAAGATGCAAAATAAAACATTACCTTGGGATCTTGACTGATACAAATAAAAATTTTCTTGGTCCAGTTCAACGCAGTCCAATGCTTTACTAATTAGCTTTATAGCTAAAATGAATGAGTTTGATTAAATTGCAAGGATCTGGATCAGAAGTATCCATTACTGGATAAATATTTTCTGTTTGTGATGGTGTAAGATGATAGAAGCACTAGATGATAGAATACATTTTCAAATATTAATACAGATATTACTGTCATTAGCATCCTTCTCCCTTTAAAGCAAGAAACAGTCAGTAGTTTAACCACAGATATATTTGCACTCTAAATCACAAAGATATTGTCTGTGAGCAAATACAATATATAAATAGGAATTTATAATGTATGCAAATAAGTAGTGTAAGCCAGAAAAAGAAATGTTATATCATTTAATTTCAGAAGTAGCTTATCAAGGAAAAATAAAATAGTTAAAAATAGTTAAATCTATTTAAAGGTTCAAAATTTGCATTTAGGTTCTTATTTGATTCATATGAGAGAACAGAGCAAGATCAGAAATAAAGTGGTTTTTATTTGAKAAACTGTTTTGCTCTATTGGCCATTTACTTTTTTCTCCTCTTCAATGTGTTTTTCAAAGTTTCCTGTGATTCCTGTGAATGCTGATGAGCCAATACTTGAGACAAATATACTTGAGTGTATTGTGAAACTTAAAATTTGTCACCGCAGGAGATCTCTGGCTTCCTCATCTGGAAAGCTGAAAAAATCAGCCAGACCTGTCATTTATTGATAGATTACAAAAATAAAACACCAGTTCAGGAGTTATTTTCCTCATTTGATGAAGTTTTACTGGATGAAAACGTTGTTATTGAGCTCTGAATATGAGAAGGAAATAATAGATGTGAGCATGTGATAAATGCAGATCAGCGGAGACTTCATAAATTCAGCCTTATTGACAATCAGACCAAACAGTGAGGGATTTTGCCTTTGTGTGCCCTGTCCAAGAAGGAGAGYGTGAGCAACCAGTATCTCCTCATCCAAGACTGGTGCCATGCAGTGGAGCAGAGCCAAAGTGAGGAGAGCCTGTGGTCACAGCACCCTCCGTGGAACCTGCCCTCTCTATCCCAGCTTTGTCATGTCCCGGCTGCCTATCCTGGCTGCAGAACTCATTTTTGACCTATTTCCCCCTGCAGTTTTCCTCTCTATAAATCTTTTTTTGATTCCTGTTGYAATGCTCATAGCAGTCAGTGGCGCAAAGGGCACCGCTTGCACCAAGTCACAGCAAACTTGGCATGGTCCATTGGCAGAACATCATCAGTTAAAAGGAGAAGAGAAGAGCAGAGAAGAGCAGAGAAGAGAGAAATAAGTTAAAGAAATTTTAGCTTTAAATCAAGAAAAAAAACCCCACATCATTCTGGAAAATTTCAAATCTTTATATTTCTCTGAATTGGCTCTAAACTCTGATCTCAAAGATATCTTTCAGATGCATGTAGTACTGTGTTCAGTTTGGGGCCCCTCACTACAATAAAGATATTGAGATGCTGGAGATTGGTCAAAGAAGGGCAACAAAACTGGTGAAGGTGCTGGRGCACAGACCTTACGTGGAGCAGCTGAGGGAGCTGAGGTTATTTAATCTGCAGAAGAGGAGGCTCGGGGGAGACCATATTGCTCTCTACAACTACCTGAAAGATAGCARTGCTATGAGGGCTGGTCTCTTCTGCAGAATAACTGCAGATCGAACAAGAAGAAATGGCCTCAAGTTGCACCAGATGTTCATGTTAGACCTTGGGAAGAATTTCTATGCAGAAAGAGTAGTCAAGCATTGGAACAGGCTGCCCAGGGAAGTGGTGGAGTCACCATCCCTGGCAGTGTTCAAGAAATGTGTAGATGAGACACAAACCATGCTTAGAGACATGGCGAATTTTAAAGACTCTTGTCTTTAGAATCATAGAATAATTATGGTTGGAAAGGACCTTCAAGATCAAGAGTGATGTCACTTTGTTGCCTATTTGGAAGGCTTTTTCTGTTCTGTGCCTGGTCCTGACAAGGCTGAGGGAAAAGCTATTTCTGGCCACTGGAATGTGATCCWTTAAAGACTGACTGGACTCACAAGAGGGCACAAAATTCAGACCCATCTTAGAGGACCTGGAATAACAGCTTTTAAGTCAAATGAGTGAATTCATGAAATTGCATGATCCTTTTGTCACTAAATGGCATGAAATTTTCTGTGGTTTGTTACAGAACTGTCACTCAGCAAGGGTATCTGTTGAAAGAGACTTTGTCAGAGAGCTGGAAACCACCTAATACTTTATTTTCTCACCAGAAGAACCACATATTCTCTAGCAAAGAGAATATGCTGCTGAGCTGCTGAGCTAGAATTACTAGGATAAGTCACCGTGTTTACTATTAAAATGAGAATCTGGCTGAGTGTATCTGGGTTGAATTTAAATGAGTATAACAAGAAGAACAAAGTTTGTCCTTACTTCGGGGGCAGCTGCCCACTATGGCTGAACGCAGAGTCCCTTGGTTTTGCTCACGGCTGTTCTCTGTGCCCTTGTGCTGGAGCTGGCATGGGGAACCTGTCCTGCTCACTCACCTGCCAGAAAACTAACTCAGAAAAAAAAAAAAAAAAAAGGAAAAAATAAGAAAGAAAGGAGAGAGGAAAAAAAAAAAAAAAAAAACAATACCCAGTGAGGTAAGCTAGAGAGTTATTCGAGGTAAGTGTCAGAGCTGTGCCCAGGACTGGACGGAGCAGTGGATAGGGGTGGGCTGGGCTGGAATCAACGACAGCGAGCCAGGAACCTGGCAGCCCTGTGTCTTGTGGCTGATTGGGAAAGCGCAGCTCTGCTTGCCATCACCATCTCCTGAGCAGCTGCAGTCTTAAAAAGGTGCTGATTTTACTGATGCAAAGTCTTCTCTAGCAGTATTTCAAAAATAACAAAAGAGGCCAAAGGAAAGGCATTTTAATTTGTAAGATCAATGTTACCATATTTTTACCTTAGTAATAGCATCAAGGAAATCATCAGATGGTGAGAAAAGTCTATTACCAAGCTGATACATCTCAAGAAAAGTGCTCCACAGGCCACACTGTGATTAATTCTGGAAGAGCCTGAGGCATATCAGTAAAACTTATTATTATCACTACTGCTTATGTCAAGATAGAGTCAATCGAGTTAAATTAAATGCTAAGTCTCAGGCACGGTTTAACAGAGATATCAGTTTTAGAAAATGCAACATTGTAACAATGCCATTGACTTCATTAGGAGGAAAAAAATTGGATAGGATACAGTGATCTCACAGCTTATCAACAGTACAACAAAATATCGCTATTTGCCAAGTGCCACAGGTTTTCTAGAATGATAAAACAGTGAGAYGAAAGCTAAGGTCAGGAAACTGGTCTGTTATGCAAACAAGACAAGATTACATCTATGGGTCAGAGTGAAACAGATTTGAAGAGAACCCAGCAACTCCACATGAAAGCTTTACTATTAAAAAAAAGTGCAATACAGAATGGAAATCAATGCTTACACTTCACAGTATTATGAAAGCCAGGAAGGAAGCAATGCACTGAGTTAGCAAAGTATCAACATTTGTCAGATCAATGAAGATCCAAGATCCACTCATTCAATTTTTCAAATCTGTGGCCAGATCTGAAAATCCGCTTTTCACATATAATGCCTACCTCAAGGCTTGGAAATCCACTAGATATGTCCACTAGACATATGTTAACCCTATGCTAAAGTGTATTAGTGAGAATAGTGATTTGCTTCTTTGATTAGTCAAGAGAGGATATGGAAATATTGGGAATGTCTTAGACTTTTAAAAGTATGCATTTGAATGCATGTTTCAACGCATGTGACATTATGTGGCCAGCAGAACAGGCCCTTACAGCTAACCAGAAGTTCTGTTCTGTTGTATATCACCTACAAGGCAAATTAATCTTATTTAATTCTTAATCTTGAATCCTGATTTTGAAAAATGCAAGGTGAGGTGTGGATCACATTTTCATCTCAAATACCTGCATGTGACTCCTTGTCTAGGAAAGACCAATATTCTATTCATATATGTCCATATAAATAAATGTCTTTATATGTGCATATAGGTATGTCTGAATTCTATATTTCAATGTTTCTTTGTGAGAGCAGAGCTGTGCTGGACCTTGTTTGTACTATGCAATCCAAAACTGATGTATTTTCCACTGACATTCAGTGAGACATTTTGGACTTGTTTGTGAAGGAATATGAAAGAATGGCATAGAAGTAAGCATAAAGCAGCAAAACATAAAGTAGTTGCTATGCTACAGACAGGGAGCTGCTACGAATCCACCTGAAATAACTCTTTTTGTTTGTGCACATCTGCAATTTGGTGTAGCAAAACATGAACTGGGAATCTCCTAATAGAACTACACACCCACCACAATATACGAACTATTTGTTGTTTCATTTCAGATTTGTTTATACTGAAATTATATCACTGAGATTAGGAGCATAAAAATATAACTGACTACACTGCTAAGGTGAGCTAGAGAAAGGGAAAATATATTCATTGTTACTGCATTGTTACTGTRTCTGCTTTAAATGCCAGAGATTTTTATACTCTGTGTGCTAAAGCATATGGAATATACAAAGAGCCACTGAGATAATGATGAATGTTTTCAGGTTGTCTTAAAGAATATTATATTGAGGGCAAAGAAAAAAGATACAAGCAGAATTTGAGATGACTATGTAGAGATTGTTGCAACTGAACTACCATGCAGTTAATAATGTGAGCTCCTTTGGGGAGTAATTTCTGAGTATGTTTAAATAGTTCAAATATTGACAACTTTTCACAGAACTGATAAATACTACCTCAAAACAGAAGAGAGCAAATTCCTTTSAATAAAAATGAGTTGTTCAAATGTTATCTGACTGGACTCCCTCTCTATAGTTAGACAGAAAGGAGAGTTTCTAAACAATCCTGTTWAATGTGTATTGACTTGGATTCTTGGAGACTGGATTAGCTGGGTAAGAAAAAAGAAAWTGTATGCTCTCCTCCTCAAAGAAATCTCATAAACACAGAACAGGCCTCCAAAGTATGTTACCTTTGACAGATTGAAAAGTTCATTGCGCCTTCTTAGTATGGATACTGTTCTCTTGAAACTGTGCTGCAGTGACCATCAGCCAAGGATGAGAACAGCTTTGGAGTGAAAGAGGCAAAAATTTAATTGCATGTCATCAGACTAAGAAAACCAACTGAGGAAATCAAATCAATTTTCAAGGAATGTTCTCATGCCTTACAATTTCACTATGGAAAATGTGTACTGAAGAGTAAAGATTCCCCATATAGTATAATTGACCAACTCAAGTGGACCAGACCTGTGTAGTACAAACGTGATTTTTTAATCAATAAAAAGTTGAACAAATATGGACTTGACTCTCCAGAGAGTGTCACATAAATATACCCCTATTTCTGGATCATGAACTAGCAAGCATATGGATGGAAATTTTCTCTGGTTTATGCTCATGTTTACAGTGCATATTGGAAGGCCAGGTAGTCCCACAGGTAGGTGGATGCTGAGATGAATTCTTGAGGATGTGATTGGATTTTAGATTTCATTCATGGCTCAGTCAAATTGATCTAATGCCATAGTCCCATCCACAGCCACATGTCCCTGCTATTTAGCTTGCATCCGGTCTAGCAATTTTGTAGCTGCAAAGAGCATCAATTTATCTTGCTGGTTTAGCAGAACTTATCCCTGAAAATCAAATTTAAAAGAGAACAGTTTCTATTAGATCAGCCCTGTCTTTGCACTGTTGCTGCATTTATACCAGGGAGGAAATGAGCCCAGCCAAGAGTGATGGGAAGAAGAGGGAGTAGTAAAATAGGGAAAGCATGTGTTTGTGTAATTATCTTGTTAACTGGAACTGGCCTTAGGTGCCATTTCTTTAATGACCATTTATTCCTAGGGGAGAATTCACTCCCGTGTCACAGTCAAGATGCATTTGCTGTATGACAGAGTGAATGACTAATAGCATAAAATATAAACATCTCAATTTACAAAGGTTTATTTTGTGCATTTCACTGTGCTTTGTATAGTCAGTTCAGAGGAGATGAGGACCAGGAATTAGACAAATGCCTTCTGCTGTTTTTCTGACATATGTGTATGCAAGGGAGACAAGGAGGAATTGAAGTTAGGAAGAAGTATATCTGTAAACACAAAGTTGACAGTGGAGCCAGAAGCAGGTGCAATAAATTAAATGAGCTCTGACTTACTCAATGTTAAATGCTCTCCTTAATTTCATTATAGACTTTTTCTTTAACTAGACTTTCATAATATGAAGTACAGGAAGTTTTAGCTAATTAGATGCCATCTAGTGCTCTTGTGTAAGCGCATCTATCTAGGTGTAAAAGCCATTTTTTTTGTATTTTTGAAAAGAGCTGGAACAAGACCAAGCAATTGCAAACTAGCAGATCATCTGGCATCTGAGCAATAAGGCATGAAAGAGTAAAAAATCTTAGGTCTATCCTTACATTTATCCTTAAACAATCAAATAAATGATGCATCTGAGAGTGCAAACACGTACTTCTTGTTCTCATGTATGGATCATCAAAAAGGCAGGCATCGAGTTCTGTCATATTAAAGTAAAAAAAGAAAAGTGTTCTTGCTGGGTCTTGTCAAGTGTACCCCTTATCAGATTAGTGGGTAGGAAGTCTATGCTTGTGTGCAACTAATTTGCCAATCCCATTCTAAATTAATTAATTCATGTCATTGCTTTTATAGACACATTWTTTCTTTATTTATTTTCTTTCTATACATATGGCTAAGTTAACATTGCTTATAACAAAACAGTTAACAAAAACCCCAATGTAGTAAATGGATCTGGGAAATCATAAGAAAGTCAGCACTTGTACACACACTGCCAAGCTCTGTCATCAGAGAACTGAAGCCAGAAGAGAGCCAGAACCCTAAATAACAGATTCTGAAAGATGTTTGCATCTTTCTTATCCAGATCCTTTGGCCAGTGACTCTGTCCTGCACTCCCTCACTTGCTCATTGTTCATCCTCTATCCTCTCCCTCTCCATTTCGTTGCATGTGTGAAAGTCATACTAACTTCACACACATAGTGAAACACTCTGAACTGGCTACTCCTTCCCATGAGGGAGACTTTCTACAAAGTCCTATGAGAAGATCAGCAAAAAGAGCAAAAATTGTAATGCCAACATGTACACTGAGGGCCTGCCCACACTTTGAAAACTAGGTGCAGTCCCTGATACTCTTATCTCAAAAAAGAGTAAGTAGAAATAGGAAAAAAAAAAGTTTAGAGAAGAGCTGTAAGAAAGATTTAAGGTACAAGGAAAAATTAGCTAGGCTAATATATGTCAAAGAGGAAAAATACAGTTATAGCACTAGACTAAGATATCCTAGAATTCTATCACACTATGAATACAAGGCCAGGAAAAAAAGGGAATGATGGTTCATTATCTTTGCTAAAAAAGGATCAGAAGAAAGATTAAAAAAAAAAAAAAAAGAGGCACGAGAAGATATATCTTGTCATTATTGTCTAATTGAGTATGACTTGTCTTATGTTTTGTTTTATAGCCTAATCCCACATTAAACATCCAACCCCTTATTGCACATTTTAAAGCGTATTTAGAGAAAATGTTTTGCAATAGGATAAAACTACTGTAAGCAGAGTAGCTTCAATGCTTAAAAAAAGTAGAGAGAAAGTCATAAAGGCCAGGAGGGAAGAAATGCAAGACAGATACAGTTAAACGTGTCTGTGGAGATTATTTAATTCCATGGGAGGGGAATACCTGAAGGAAGAGAGGAAGAACCAAACAAATGATTGCTTTAAAAAAATCCAGTCTTATTTTTTCCTGAAATATATTTGTCTATACAGTTATTTCCRTGAAAATACAAAGTTATGAGGGTAACACTGTCTTAACAGCAAAGGAGCATTTCTTTATATTCTCTTCACATAAACAATAAGCATGAGTAACGTGCATTATTAAAGGAAAAGTTGCACAAAATTTTCTTTCAGTTTCAGTCTTTTAACTGTTCTTTCAGTTCTCTGAACTCTCTTGTATTTAAAAGGTTTTACACAATTTAGAAAGTTTTGTTTATTTCATTTACTAAAAAAAAAAAAAAAACTACAAAAAAAGTAGCCCACAACATTTGAGTAAATTTCAGATTTCCCACAAAACATTTCCTCCCTGGAGGAAATTACAGTGCAGAACCGATGTGTGAAAGTGTTCTGCTTTCCACTGGGGGTTGAAAAAATTATGGATTCAATTCCCAAATCAAGATGACAAGTCATCTAGGAATATAAATACTGTACATTAGAGATCACATATTTTTCCTTACTCTTATTGGAAGATTTTGTACCACTAGCATTTTTCTTTGAAGCATAATCTGTTTATCTGACATGTACTAATGCACAAAGATCAAGTCTGATATTATTGTACTGTAAGCTAGAAAGACCTTTGTTCTGTTTCAGGAAAATAACAAACTAAAACCTGTCAACACTTACTCTGCTTAAAGGTCTTCCAGTCCTTATGAGATCAGGATCAATGTGTTTTGTCAATAGATGGTGGCAGCTGAATATCATTATGTTCAGGTGCAGAAAAGAGATCTTCCAATATGGGAAGGAAAAGACATTTTCCTCTGCATAAAGCATAATATATGATAGAAATGGATGAAAAACATCATTTCTGCTTAGTCAAAAATGTAGAAGTGCCTCTGGCTACTTTCATTCCAGCTCAGCACATAGCTAGACCCCTGACAGTGTGAACAGACTGGTGCCTGCTGGTGTCGAAGTCAGGCTGAGCAGGGACAAAAACCTTGGCATTTTGGGGAAGCAGCAGGACCCAGTGCAAAAGCTGGTGAACTATGAAGAGGAGTTGACAGCCACRATCAGAAAACTGTATAGTCTTTCTCCCTGGAGGAAAATGCTTGCTATTTTTGAGTGTGAACTCCTGCAGTTCAGCTGGAGAGAAAGTGCATGGGGAAAATCACCTCTGTGAGGATCCTGAATTCAGCTCCAACTTGATGCCCTGGCCATCCTCTTCCAATATATTTTCACAGATTATTTTTATTTAGAAGAGATTTTTTTAAATTGAAATATTTCCAATTCCACTTTCATGCATAGCAAAAATGTTACAACAGCTATAATTTACCCTGGCATAGGTATTTTGTTTTGGGAAAGGGTGTGTTTCTCTCATAAGAAGCTTTTCAGAAGGGCATTTCTTGAGCTATGAATCCTTCTGTATAATTGACTTTTCATTGACTGAAGGACAATAAAGCTTTCTGAGTTTTTTTTTCTTACAATTTCATAGCTCTCAATTGTGCCTGAAGGCTTTCTTCCTTTCAGAACTATTACTTTTTCTTTTTTTTCTATAGTATCCTGAAGATCTGTTCTGCTGCCTGAGTTCTTTTGCTTTGATATGCAGACGGTTCTCTGTTCAGTGTTTCTGCCTTTGTCYTTTCCCAAACTTTTCGACTAAAACCATGAATGCAAACCCATGGAAGGTATCCACTGCAGATCTTTTACTTTATCCTGACCTTGATTTTTGTCCCTTTCTGATCTGTTCAAAGTGAATAACACATAATAAACTTTCTTATGTAACAGATAGTGATGCAAAGGTCCAAGAGAAATAATATGCTCAGGTGTACTACATTAATTTTATTATAATCTCTTCTTTCAGCAGATATTCAGCAGACTAAGCTATCCATTACTGTGTGCTAAGCAGCATGAAATATACTTTGCTAAGGATTTTTTTGGGTAATAGCTGAAATTCCTTAAAAACAACTTGATCACTTCTGTGTGATCAATTATCCTTTTTGGATCATTTATTCTATAATACTGCAATAAAGTTAATGATATTTGTATGATAAGCGGCATGCTAAAATAAGCTGTTAGTCCCCTTCGGTAAATGTGCTGATTCTTGTCAGCAAATAATGAAACTGAATGGAGCAAAAATGAAAACCAAATAGAGCCTCTGGGTCTGTATTCCAGTTTTGGATTCAATGAAGACTGGATTCAAGAGATTTACGGAGATTATTCTATCTCCTTGAGGCTTTAGCCATATGAGAGACAACACTATGAAGAGGATCCTAGCTCTAGGAAAAAGTATGCAAAAATTTCTCTTATCTGTCTCAGAAGGAATGGAGTGTTCAGAGCCTCAAAAGTAAAAATAATKTTTCTCTTTACCAAAACGTTTTTTCATTTCCTCTGAGAGTTGAAGTGGTGGTTATGCTGTTCCAAACTAACTTCATTGAAYTGTATTATTTCAGTTATCTAAGCTATCTATTTTTTCACACAACTACATGAAACAGCATTTATTCTTCACCTGAACTGTTKCTTTTTCTAGGTTTACCTATTGAAAAATCTTCCTGCTTTAAACCAAAAACCTCTGTCTTTCGTACATGGATGTAAAGATCTTCCTAGGATCCATAACTAAGAATATGAAAATGACTCCAGACAGCACTTAAATCATATCATCAATGCAAATTACATAGCCATAAGTGACTATCTGTCTGGTTATTATTTTAACCAACTCTTTCACAGCTGTGCGGTTGACTACTGAAAAAATGGTGCCTAATAGTGGCCAAACGATATTCAGGTGGAACTTCAATCTTGCTCCATATCATTATCATGTATGTTCAAATTTCTTGACAGAGTTGGAGGATCTATGGTTGAATTTAAAAACTATACTTTAATGTGAATATCAAGCTTGGATATATAGCTTTGCTTTCTTTTTACAGCTATCAGTGAAAGTTTTATAGAATCTATAATTTGCATGCTATATGACAACAAAAGTTAGCCTGCAGACAAGAAGCAATACATTCAAACTGATACCCTTCAGAGAAAAATATGTTTCAAAAACAATGCCAGAATAGTTTCCATAATACATGCTGCTTATGTTAATGTGCTCTACATTCTGATGACTAAACACTTCCTATTAATAGTTCACTGACCTTTTACTTTGATGCCAGCAAATATTTTCAGCCAGTGAAGGAAAGTACATGTTCTAGGTTCTAACAGCATCCTAATGGATATCAATATCTTTGAAGGCGAAGCAAATAGTAAAGTGGTAAATAATGCATGGTGCTGTTTGTGGCACTGAATAAAATGGACATGCTACCAAGCCACAGTAAGTGTCATTTTCCATTATTGTTATGGTAACACAGAGAGGCTATGTCAGAATTAAGGCTCCCTCTCTAAGGCTCCCTTTCACCTATGCCTGGTGAAAACATTGTACAATTAATCCTTTTCCTAGAACTATACTCTAAATAACCAGTTAAAATAAAGACAAGAAGAAAACTCATTGAAGTCCCCAAGGACATTAGTAATAGTTCTGTGAAGAGAATTGTAAGATCCTCTGGCTGCCCAGGGAGGTTGTGGAGTCTTCTTCTCTGGAGGTCTTCAAAACCCACCTGGATGCCACCCTGTGCCACATGCTGTAGGTGTGCCTGCTTGAGCAGGAAGGTTGGACTAGATGATCTCTAGAGGTCCCTTCCAACCTTAAATATTCTGTGATTCTGTGATTCTGTGATCCTGATGTCTATTGCAATCTTTTCATGTTTAAAACACCTTATACATACTATATAAATTCTGGATAAATCCTAGTGACTCATTTCACGCTATAATCTTGCATATATGTAACTCAGTGAAAACATCTTCAACATCCAGTGGAGAACTCCGTATTCCTCACTTTCAATTTTATACTGAATTATGCCTTTTCAGCAGGGAATTTGTGAAAGCAGCATTTCTTCTACGTTATTTCCAATATTGACTTTTTTTTCTTTGCTTAACAGTTAACTACCAGAATGAGTAATTAGAGATTCTGTTACTTTTTTTACTTGTACTAATCTTCATTCTATAATCAAAGCATCCATGTAAATTGCTTCTCTAAATCACAGATTTTCTTGAAGCTAATGCTCAATTACATCATCAACAGCTAAATGGCTTTTCTGTCCATTTATGCATCTAATCCTCCCCTGTGTTATCAGGGGCATCATTGAAAGTTAGGAGGAAATTTTAAAAGAAATGATTAGCTAGCTAATTGTGATGGCACTGGAGAGATCTATTTATATAGAAGAGGCTTTATTTTGAGGCTTTATCACATCTTTTGAAACAACCATAGGAAAATCTTTAGAGTGTTGGTCCATTTACCTGGTCTTTTATATACTGAGTCTGATTAACCACAGCTATGTGCTTCACTCTGTAGAGATCTGTTCATATRAAACAAGATTCAGAAGCATGACTACAATTTGAAAAATTACCATTTGCCTCCTTTTGTCCCACTGGTAACTGTAGTGAGGTTTTGGGGTTTTGGGGTCTCAGTTTTCAGAACAGTCAATTTTGGTGCTCTACATGTAATAAACTTCACAAGGTTGAGTGCTTACATAAACACATCAGGCTGTGGCTGAATGCCCATCTCTTACCATCACATAATGCTTCTTAGAAATCATATGCAACTTAAAACAGATCTCTCCATTTGCTCAGCATGTGCAAAATTTGCCATCCTACAAAAGATCATGACTGGAAAATGCAGATTCAGAGTGGGTGCAGGGATCTGATCTAAACACACTGATACAACATGCTGCCAGAGGAGCACTCCCTGATCTCAGCTGTCATTTCAGACAGAAAATACAGAAAATATTCGGGGTTCATGCTGGAGCATGAGTCACACTTCCAGTTTACCACCAGTCGTTTTCCAATTGGTAAAGTTTTTTTTTTTTAAATTAGAGATTTATTTTTAAGTGCTGATTTCCTAGATACTTTCACAGTTGTTAAAAACTCTCAAGTGCTAACCTTTTGAAGAAGAATTCCTTTGTACAGGTCTAGGACTTGCTAGAATTACTACAGAAAGATGTGACATAATATCTGACCATTCAATATGGTTGAATATATGCTACGCTTTAATTTTACACATTGTTTGCACAGCTATTCCTAATAATGAAATTTCAAACAATAATGACTCCCAAGTGATGCCCAGCACATGTTCTGTCACACACACATAGACACAAGCAGCACTCCATTCACTGCATACTGTGCTTGTCCTTCCTTTCTTTCCAAATTCCCCATGCTTCCATTATTTTTTTCCTGATACCTATACCACAGCTGAAAGGCTTATTTGTATTGAAACAGTTCAGGAAATGCCTGTTGCTAGGGTAGCTGCATACTTTTTCTGGTATGTTTACATGAACTGAAGCTTCCTGACTCTCTAGTTCTTCATAAGCAACTTACAAATGAGGATAAAAGGATATTTGTATGACATTAAAGAATCATAAGTCCCAGTATGTCATTTTCTAACCTGTTTTAGCTTCATTGCAACATGCATTCAAATGAATAAACTGGAACTAGCCTCACATATAACCTTAATTTTAGAAATACAGAAACTTCAGAACATTAGTTATTCATTTGACATTGTTTTTRCATTCCTTATATATATCATTTATTGTTGGAATCCATGTGCTGTGGTGCTGTTCCCTCCATGAAATTCTTACACTCTTATAGCCGTGCTTATTAGAAGAAGATATTTTTGTTTGTTTAGTTTAAGACCTGGAATTTTGAACTGCTTCTTTGTATGGATTATGCTGCAAATTTTATTGTCTGTRTTACCTAAAGCACCATGAAGCCACACAGGTTGAAAGGGACATCATGCATCCCAGTATCCTGCTCAGTTCATGGCCATCTGGATTAAGCTGCCCAGATGTGTTCTAAATATCCCCAAGGTTGAATACTCTGGTCCCCCTGTTGCACTGTGTTACCATCCCCAAGGTAAAGCCATTTTATTACACCTAATCAGAGATTCTCGTGTTTTGATCTGTATCTACTGCCCTTGTCCTATCACTGTGTGTCTCTGACTGGAGTCTATTTCTATCTCCTCTCCACTCTTCCATTAGGCACTTGGGAACAGCATATGAACTTGCTTTTCAATTTCTTTTCCTGCAATGGCTCCCAATCCTGACCCTTCCATGATGTCTGCAATTCCCAGCACATGAAGGAGGAGACCTTGCTCTTCAGATCTACAAAGAAAGATAGTCCATTAGTGGGATTTATTTTCAGGGCAAGGAAGTGATACCTCAGATACATATGACTTTCATGTTTGACCAGCACTATTCACATCTTTGATCAGTTTTAATATGTCATCTTGCCTCATCTGTTGGCTTGGCTACCTGGGCAGAGCAAGGTAAAAGTCAACTTTAGAGCAAATACTGTCATCACAGCCAGCATTTGATATTTTCAAAACACATTAAGTGAAAGTGGACTCCTATTGCCCATCTATACTGTTGAGTGTGTGTGACTCATAAGAACAGCTCTCTTAGCATTGTTTGGTCTTTTTAAGACTGGACAATGTTGAGACATATTGGATGCTTCTAAATGAAAATGTGGAGTGGCACTGTGCTTCACAATTCCAGCTATCTTTGAAATATATCTTTAAGAAGATGGCAGGGTGCAGCTACTAGAATTGAGTGAGTCTTTTAATCTACAAGAGAGATGAATCCCAGAGGAGAGTGGTTTGTGTACTTAGCCCAATGACTGCTTAGAAATCTTTCTGCACAACAGGCCAAAAGGATTCTCCCAGAGGGTCATCAGGTACTCTGGATGATATACTGAAAGTAAGTGTTATTTCATGCATAACCAAACACTATATATTCAAATGACCAAAGCTATCAAAAGACAGGAAAGAAATCACTGAATAGTACATGTTCTGGTATTAGGAGATTCACTATGTCACCCTCACAGACATTGTGACAGCTTTTACGTGCTAAAATAATTAGAAAGATGTCAATCTACTCCCCACAGGTATAGTGGGGGGCCACATTTATAAACCACATTTAAAGGACAGAATTAGCATAAGGTATCATAAAATATTTGCACTTTTTTTTTATATCTTGAACACAATATATCATTTACAGGCAAAAAACCCTAGATTAATTTTCATATAAATTTTCCTAAACTGAAATCCAGTTCAGGTTTCCAAAGAAACATTGCATGAGAAATAAAAGACTATATATTCCAAATTCTCTGAGATCTGTGACTGTGCAAGTGCAGTCACAATGAACAAGGCAACAAATGCTTCCTCTTGAGCCTGCAGGGCTTCTTTATTCTCTCCTTTGTAACTCTTCTGGGAACGTGTGAAGCCAGGGAGAGGAGAGAAAACTGGTACACAAAYATAGATTTACAGAAATGTCAGATTTATGGACAGAGAGCTGCAGAATTCCAGTGTCGGATGGTCTGGACCTGAGCCCCGTTGTTGTGACTGCGCAGAGCACCGGTGTGGGAGCAGTAAATTGCTGCTGGGGAGGATACAAGCAGAGCAAGGATGAAGTATGTCCATACCAATCTATGTTAGCAAAACTCCTTTTTCCACTGGTCTTGCAAGAGCTACCTACCATGCCTATGTTGTCCCTTTTCTATTTTTCCTTTTTCCTCTCTGGCTTATGCAGATTTCTTAACTGCCTCCCCCTCCATGGCCATGTCAGCCAAAATATTTCCTTTCCTGCTGCTTGTCCTCCACATCTTTCCCTCTCRGATTTCTCTAACTGCCCTTTATCACCCTGTTCTCATGTCAGGACGAAGCAGGCATTTGGGCACTTGGGAACAGCGCTTCTTTCAGGCCAGAACAGTCACAAATTCTGAAGCTGCTTTTTCTCAATAAAGGCATTCATTCTCCCATGGCAAATAAGAAAAACTGTGGTTTATAACCTCTCACAGCCTGGCTCATGATACATATATATTGTGCAAGTATGACGTGCGGTCAAAGAGCCAGAGTCTGATGTTTACCAAGGCTTGATTTTAGCTTGTGKTTTTTTCTGGAAATAACCAGTTACTAACAGAGCACCACTGAATTTGGCTGTTCACCTTGAAGATCGAACCAAAAGATTAGAGAAGATAAATGAAAAGCAGCTCCAGTGTGCTCTTAAATCTACACTAAACATACACCAAAATTTCTGGAAGCTCTGCTTGTAACCTTGGTGCTGTTCCTTTACTGCAAACATTGAGCTCTGGATCATGCAGCCTTGCTTCATTTTCTGTACACTTGAAAATATGTCTTATTGCATTTTACTTATTTTCTCTGTTGAGAGGCTGAGAGGAAGCTACATCTGAGCTCCCAACAACCTACTGTGCCTCTGATGACTTTTATAAAAACAGATAGAGAGCTGTAATAARCTGAACCTCCACAGGGGGTGGTACTTTGCCAAAGTCAACTCGGCAGGTATTTTTTGCCTACTCTTTTCCAAGTCCTGAGCTCTGAAAGGGTATGTTAACTTAACCCCGTGCCTGTTGTAGTTTGACTGTGTCACATCACAGAGGAACAAGACATTCCTCTTACTTCCAATCTTGACGCATTGTGGCCAGTGGGAGCAGGGACAGCAGTATCTCCAACGTGGGTTATGCAGCAGGGAACTGGTCTTTGTAGTGTCCACAAAAAGTGTCCACAAAACATAACTGACCTTGAGAGCTAAGGGCAAGGGAAAAACTACTGGAAAGTTGGAAAATGAATGTGTTGGGACCATACACTTTTATAGCTATGTTTATTAATGGGGGAGAGCAAAGCGAAGGATCTATATCTAGCAGAATGTACTCTTTCAAACTATATTATCCATCAATAAAAGCGTGTTTTCAATGTAAAAAAATGCTTCATCTCTTAATTCATTTTCTGTAATAATGCATAAACACAAATTTCCTAATGTGACTGAAAAAATACTTTGGTAAATCAGGAGGTTTGCAAATGGATATATCTCCTTTGGTTAAAGACATATTTATATACTGTGGCATTTTACAGTGCATTAAAGCTCTTTTCAACTATTAGATGMATATCCAACTGCTCATTCACAGTCAAATTGTGATAGAGATGAATGGACCTCAACAGAAGCAAACTTACCATTCTTTCGAATATCTACCTTCTAAGTAATGAAGGAATAAAGGAAAAATGAATCAAATTGATAAAAAATAGCATTTGGTTCAGTTTTATCTTATAAGATTGCAGCTTGAATGGATTTCATTTTATCCAAATCTATTTAGTATCCCTAATTAATAACAAATTATTTCTGCCCCTGATGATCTGTTTTTGCTCTTTGTGTTTTTTAAATTAACTGCCTCACACAGATAAGTCACTACCTTGTCCTTTAAACTGTACATCTTGCTGCATTTCTAAAGTCAGTCATTTGTGAAATAAAATGAATAAGTTCACAGCAGAAATAAGGAAGTTGTATTTTTGCAGAAATCCATCTTCTGGTTAAATTCTCTAATAAGGCACAAATTCTGGTCAAAGATTTTCTCTGCTTTATTTTACATATTATGTCTCTCTCCTGCCTGTATTTTCTGATATCCTTTATCACAGGATGAGGAAGGACAAAGGAAGAAGGATTCTCTTCTTCATGTACCTCTTATGTTAATATTTGTCACCCTTAATGTATTTGAGACTGCTAACCTTACTGTCAAATGTGTTTCAACTATATCAATCATCTAAATTTTTTTTGTGTTGAACAAGCATCAAAGAGGCACAAGTTTTGRTTCCTCTAGATATCTGAGTGAAAATCAGTTTGCAAACTTCTAAATTGGTCTAATTTGGTACAGGTCGAGAAGAAATTAAAAGAAAGCATCATAATGTTGCCTTTTGCTTCCTTGGTAATGAGCTCGCCCAGTAATATCCTAATTCCAACAACATCCMCTCTCTAGTTCTACTATACAAATTTGCAGGTTTTTTTTCTGCCTAATAAATATATATCAGTGATTATTTATAGATACACACCAACAGTTTTCAATGTTTTTCATATTGTAACTGTACAACCAACCATCCACAGCAGATCATCTCAGAAGACTGAGCACATCTGGTCAGTGAAAAAACAATGCACACACTTTTACTGGCATAATTCACTTTACCACTACTAGTAGCAAAGAAGTTTTCAGGCTTTACATCAGTTAGGTATATGGCCCCACCARCTTCAAGCCAATCTGAAGAAGTTTCTTCACAAGTGGTCAAGTTATGATCAACTCTGCTTCATCTGAGCACAGGCTGCTGTTACATCACCCAAGAGTTGCTTGTGCAGGCAGTCTTCTTCCAGTACACTTTTGTGGGATTTTGTTGAGCTATTTATTCATCAAGGAATAAAGTGTTTAGCTGTCCATTGGTTAGCAAGACCGAATGAGTCAAAATCCTTCCCAAACACCACATTAGCATTTGGAACCTGCTATGCATCTAATCATGGATGTACTAAACCGCTTGCTGGTAATCAAGGTACTCAGGTGATATGAGTAATTTCCACAGCAAGAGAGAATTTGCATAAAACATTAGCAAAATATATTAACTTCATGAGTGACTTAACATTTCCRTGTTGTTTCTCCTGAGCACAAGAGACTGGTGGCATCCTGAATTATGACAAGACTTTTAACTACGACGTTAAATGAATGTCATGAAACTCCATCTGAGCATTTACTACTTAATCCCCTGCAATAACAGARAAGCAAATACAATTTCTTTATGACAGAATTCCAGGCAAACAGAGTTATGGTAGAATTAATGTTTAACCTGCTGACTTGAGATCCTCTAGAGACAAAAAACAGAYAGAAAATTATTTTTGCATGGCAAAATTTTGAGATGGAAAACCTATAGGATCTGTGACACCCAAAACTCATTTCCACTCATTTTATCTATAAGGAAGTAGTTTTCTTTCTTCAAATATTGGATTTATTTTGTAGAAATTATTTTTAATAATAATAGAATGCATGAGTGCTAACAGAATCTGTAGAGAATCTATCTATCTTACAAAGTTGAATTCCAGCATAATTTATTTTATTTTWTTTTTTTTTTACGTATTTGWCAGGATAACCCACTTAATGTTCATAATCAGAAAAGGCTTTCCATTATATTTTTCATAATATAAGCAAAAATATTTATCCAATGTATATGAATTAAAGAAGAATATGACTATATACATTTATTTCCTTGAGTATGTGTTCTCAATAAGTGCTTTTTGAAAGATGAAAAGACATAATATAATACAGAGSAAGGCGAGTTCATAAGTACTACAAATAAGAGGTATTCCATAGTCAARAGCAAATCAGCTTTAAGCCTTATTTTATTCAAATTTATTTCTTTCACTGGTCAGGTTTTCAGAAGATGACAAGTAGAAATCTGCAATCTCCATTCTATCTGTTTTCATAATTCAAAAATGAAAATAAAACATAAACACCATACTCGCCACCTCTGTTGGATATCGTTTATTTAGTTAGATTCTTTTCTCCTCACTTTGTCTCAACAAATGTCCTCATAGGTGCAGTTTAATTCCAACAAAATGGAGAAGTTAATGATCTATATGGCTTTGTCCATCAGGTATAGCTTAACTGTATGATCAGTGTAATTTTGATCTTGGAGTACGAAAATAATTTTATGTAAACATTAGCTTGGCCCATAAGCACTATGAGATTGCACCTACGACGTTGTTTCTTAGAAATATCAACAGTTAAGATTAAATTAATCATAAGACCATGATTTACTGAAAACCTTGTTTATATATTGCGATATACAGATCAGCTGAAGATTAATGAGAGGGCAAGCAATGCTTTCTAGTTTTCTCTATTAGATATATAATGCTTTCTAAAACACTGTTAGCTTATTCATTTTYCTTCCTTCAAGAACTGATAAATCAGTTTTGCAGGAAAACCTACACATAATTAAATGCTATATGTGTGGAATCTACTTCCACGGATGCAGTGGGGAAACACTTTCAGGGGAAACACTTTCAAGGAAAACTCCTGTATCCTTAATAATCCATGTGGCTGACTTTGAACCAAGTCAGTTTGATTAAACTTTATATTTATAATAATGAATCATGATCGGTTTCTTCTACCTATCAGTCTTCTTGATCCCTTTTCACAGAGCAGTAACAGAAGCAGATCTGGATCACATTATCCTGTCAATATTGCAAAGGGACTCAATGGCAGAGATAAGGAAATAATAGAACGTGCCCAGGTGCAAAATAGAGCAATTCTGCTCAGCACCTGTGCCCAGGACTGCTCGAAGTCACAAAGAAACAGTTTAGAATTACAGAGTCTCTGCAAAAAAAAACCCATGTAAGCTATAAGCATGGAAGAAGTGTTAAACCAGTAGTTGAACAGAATTTCCATCGAAGAGTAGATGTTTCTAACGTATGTTATGGCAATGAGCTCAGCCAAAATATTAATTTAGGGAACAGTCCATATTGATGCAGAAGGTAGAACAGAATGCACTGACTGCAATGGCAGAAGCAAAAGSTGCTCTGAAATCATGCAGGCTATTAAGGAAGCCATGCGGTAAATGTGGTACTTCTGAAGTCTAAATAATAGTTATAAAAAAGATAGTCCTTTGAAAATCAGAAAGAAACAGATAGTCATCTATGTGATTCAAAACAAAGGCGATTTCATTGAAGGACTGCCAAAATATCAAGTGCTCAGAGGCTGCTTCTGGTAAGTGCACTGCCCATGAAAAAGGACTTTYATCCATGAAAAATTTTGGTGACTTTTCGCTGATGTCTTACAAAAATAYATTTAGGTGCATCTACATTGCATGGAAGACCTATCTGTGTGTACCAAAACTGCCAGAAATTTCCTACAGATGTGCCACCCACAACTGAAACAGCATCAGGCACCCATTGCCACCTTCTCCCACCCTTACTACTGTACTGCAGTTTACCTAAACCAAAAATAGTGTGTGTATGTACATGTAACCCTCTGCCTGGGAATATATGTAGAACCTCCTCCCATTGAGATCAGTAAGGTTGCACAAAAATGTTAACGATCTGCTCTGATGTTTGTTGTGAAGAGGAATTAATCTTTACAAATAACCTTGAAAATGAAAATGCTATGTCTTCTTCCTCTTGACCTAACAGGAGCTCCCCTGATGCTCTCTGACACAAACACAGAATATATATACACTATGAAAAATACAAATTAACTTCTAAGTCAATAAATATTTATAGCATGCAAATGAATTTGCAAGCATGTTAATATACTTTACACACTCTGATGATATTTTGCATATTCAAGATAATCTTTTTTTAGATGTTAGCAAATACTTAATTTTATCTTTTCAAAACAAAGAAAATGAAATTAAAATATAATTATATATTATAGAACATAAAAAAGCAAGAATGAAACAACCATTATTATTGTCTTATGCAATAAGAATATTTTACAGAGAAAGATTTGAAGGTTTAACAACTTCAGCAATCTGACTAAAAGAATATTCCCAGGTGGTTTATAATTGAAAATATAAACACTCATTTATACTACAGCTTCATCCATGTCTTTTATTTACTGTAGTAAATTCTAACCATTGGAGGTTTATTTCTTTTCTGCTACATTTTGAGATTCAGAATAAGGAATTTCCTCCTGTTTCATGAGAAGGTGTGACTGAAAAGTGACTGAAAAGGCTGTGTCAAGCCAGGCACACCTTGGTATATGCCTTTGCCATCTCAATACTGTGCCTATAAGTTGTGCCATTGGGTCTGGAGTTCAGGTTGAATATAGATATGGGAACAGCTATTCCAATGTAGAGCTAYTACAAGGTAGAGAGGCAGTTGGAAGGCAGGCAGGGAGGTAATGATAACTCATARCACTATCATCCTGTAAATTCATGCAACTGGACATAATTCTCAATTCAGGTTCACAGCCTCTTTCTTTCCTCAATAATATTTTCTCTGTCACTCTTTTATCACTGATTTTCCTTTTCTCACCCAGTTCCTTTGGCATTTTTCTTCTCCTCAGATTCCTTGTTTCTTTTCATGGCTGAAAACATACACAAAAAAAAAAAAGTGTGAAAAAATGTGAAGTTTACTGGTTTCTAAAGGAAGCATTAAAATACGAATATCATCTGATTATCAAAGAAAATAGCTCTGAGCTCATGATCTACTGAATTTAAATCAATAACTAGAAAACTCATGTAAGATGTAATAAAAGAAATGAGATCCCAAACAGCATGAAATTGCACAGAGTTCTTYGTCTACATTATTTGACATGTGTATGTTTTTGACATTGTAAGTCATGCCGTGTTCTTAGCATGGCTCTTTATATTTCAATTAATTCATTCAATGAATTAGTTCAGATTGAAAATGTCAGCCCAACATAAAGATGCTTTTATTTACAGCTGTGCAAGGCACTGATTGAAACGGAGTATAAGATAATGCTTCTAACATAAAAAAAAAAAAATCCAAATTAGTAAGCAACTTCTGTACTCTACCTTTGAAGTGATAAACATCGTCTGTACATTAAATTATTGGGGTTGTGTTTTAGCTTTTGCATTTAGTTGAAATAGTATTTTAGGGTGCTCTGGTCAGCTGAATGCTGATAGTAAAATTACAGGGTGATTTAGCAGTTTCATAGCCCTTTTTATCAACATTCTGTATGATCATCCTACATAGCTAGTACCTGTTTTAAGCTCTTAAAGTAACTCTTACTGGAAAATGTGAGTATATTAGCAAAAATCTAGGCATCCTTTTTAGTCTAAAATAGTATTAAATGATCATTTGAGCCTGCAGCATTTATTTCTTTGCAAAGTATAACTGAACACATTTGTTGAATTTTTATTTATCAACCTTTTCTTTTGGGGAAAAGTTATGACCAATACAGTATACTTTAAATATATGAAAAGGAAATATTTTCTTTTGCATTTTAACATTTCAAGTTAGATTTCTTTTCTGTAATTGATGTACTGGTGGTAGCTATTACTTTTTCTTCTTCATTGTCATAAAATGACAGTTTCTTTATGTCTCTGGCACACTTATTTTTGGAATCAGAATATCATTTTGACATGTATTATCTCTTTTTTTCACAGATAAGAAGTGGTATTGGAAATGGGGAAAATTCAGATCCTTATATGATCAAATGAACTTATCCTTATTAAAACCAATTGGTCGATAATCTTTCTGCTTTAAACTTGTTCCTAGAGCTGAATGACCAGGATTTAAGTGACACAAGTGCTCTTGAGTATTTTTGGTGACTGCTCTCTTAGGCAGCAAGATTTATTTTAGGGAGCTTATCCATACAAAAAGTTTGGGATGGAGAAGGCGGGATAACAAAAGTGATCTGCAAAAATCCTTGATTGTAATATTTATTTGCAACTTGACATTCAATTTCATTGGCTGCAGAGCTTTTCATGGAAGTCTGAAAATGTCACCATGCCTCAAGATCGCAATGAATCTGTAACCATATCATGACTCTTTCTTCTGATACTCTTCAACTGCTTTGATTTATACCCATGTCATGGACACCGATCCCACTGTGCCATAGCAAAGTAGAAAGCTCAAAAGAGACCCCATATGAAAGAAATGGCCAAACTTCACAAGTTTTGAGTGCTTTTGAGGTTGCTGTAAGGAGAGTGAAGTCTGCAAGACTGAAATTCCCAGCACAGAGAACCTCAGATTTTAGAGCTACATACCTGTAGTCTGTCAAGTTTGGTTTGAAGAGTGAAACATAAATGACTTTGCATGGGGTACCAGGGATCTTTTTATACCGATTTGAGTCCTGAAGGTATTTATGTGTTTCTTAACCTCAACTGTTGACCTTACAGACTATTTTCATTAGTGCCCAGAGATAGGGCAAAAGGCAATGGCCACAAACTGAAACACAACACGCTCTGCCTGAATTTGAGGAAAAACGTACTAACTGTGATAGTGACAGTCCTGGAACATATTGCCCATAGATACTGTGGAATCTCCTTCTCTGGAGATATTTAAACCTGCCTGTGCATCATGCTCTGGATGATCCTGCTTCTGCAGGAGTGTTGGACAAGATGATCTCCAAAGGTCCCTTCCAACCTCAGTGATTCCCCATTCTCCTAAAAATCTGAGCCTTGAGGTAGCACTCTTCTTCTTCAGGCATATGCAGGAATGAAAGCAAATAAACAGAGACATATCCAACTAGTACAGTCATGGAATCAAAAGGCAGCAAGGGTCAGAGCAGCCCTCATCTAGCCCTTCCTCCTGCTTCCAGGCAGAATCTGCCACCTCTAGCACAGGTGTTTTCTTACTTACCTCTAAAACTGGAGATCTAGTTTCCCCAAACTGTTACAAATCCTCAAAAATCTTCACTGGTAAAGTTTTTTTCTAACCTGAATCTCCCCTATTGCAGCTTCAAATCATTCTTACTTCTCCAGTCCTTGCCAAGTGTAAAGCCAAACCAWGTTTAGTGTTGATCATGCCAGTAACTAATTAAGTAACTACCTTTAAAAGTCAGCCTTTGGACAATACTAAAATTACATAATTGATGATGACTTTTGCTCTCCACAACTGCAAAACTGGGTAAAACTGCAAACTTGAAGACCTTTGCAAAGCAGTAAGTACTTGACACTCCGTCAGAGATGCTCATAGAATTAAGAATCCRGGTTACTTACATTTTCAGGAACTGTGAATACACAGAGGTAGTAGAGTATCAAGTTGCCTCTTCCATCTAGCTATTTTTCCAAACACAAAAATAAAAGGCATCTGGGGAAGTGATCTGACTTAGTGAAACACAATTAAACATAATTTATATCTAGTGAGAGAAAGTGTTTATAGTAAGACACTGTCCCCTATCAGTGGGTGTTTAATGTTTGTTGATCATTTTTTTTCTGTGCCTCAGGTGAATATAAATGCATTTTAATCGAGACGGGGAAAAAATGTGAAGAAGACTGCTGGTTAAGCAGCACACAACACAGGGTGAATCAACAGTTAGGGAGGATAATACCTCTCCCTCTCCTCCCCTACCCTACCCAAAGTTTGCACCAACAGAAAGGTATTAGCAAGAGGCAGTGCCTATTAGGAGGTCTGTTTTTCTAATTGTTGTTGTAGACTTGCTAATGGCATCAGTACTCATATGTACCTGCAGTGTCATTTGATGCTGGGGTCAGCAAGTATGTGTATAAATGGAGTAACAGACATGAATTAAAATTTGAGAGTGATCTATGGTCCATCTGCTTTCAAAATATCTCTGGCACAGCTGCTGAGCTTGCATGTATTAATGATGGATTGTTTTGACACAAACCAATGTCAAAAAGGCTGTAATTTTGCACCCCTGAACCACACTTGTCTGTGAACTTCACACAGCAGGAAGTGGGAGAAAGAGCCAAGTCCACAATACCAGGTGCTTTAATTCCATAAAGTATATCTTTGTACTCTCTTGAAATTCCTTCTACGTAAGAAATCACTGCAGATTTTATAGGAACATTACAAGGGAAATTATCGTATATAATCATGAAAGGAAAGAAAAGTAGTGGATACAAGATGTTGACCAATATTACCAAAATCCTGTGAACATCTGCTGCATGCACATTTCCCATGTGAGCCAAGCCATTTATTTGCCATTACCCATAGGCATCCAGTGACAAGTCTTTATTTGTTTGTTTCCCAGAATGTAACACCTGGCAAAAAGCCATAAAAAGTGAACTACTGGGTCAGACAAGATATGATCTCCTGTTTCTGATACCGGCCAGCAGTGAATGCAGAAGGAAATGGCACAAAATTGGACAAGCGTGAAATAATACTGTGCTTGCACATCTTCCAGACTTACCATACTCACTTCCAGCTCTTGCGGATTTTTAAACATACTCCAGCTTTTCTCTGTCCTTAGCCATTATTGCTGGCACCACAAATATTTTCATGCTCTCAGTCACAGTAGGTCCTCAGCCCCCTCAGGTCATGCACATCACCTAGACAAGCTAACAGGATACAGGGCATTATAAGGAACAAAACTTCCCTGCAGGAAAGAGAAGATGTGGCAGAAAGGCCTCAGGCCATCAAGTAACCTCATCTGGCCTGCCATATCTCCACTTATGTCCACTCAGTWCGTGCTGGCTCACACCTGAGCTCCCTTCTGGCATATTTTAGTGCTGTGTGGCTGAACTTCCATCTGTTAAATCTGAAAAGGAAATTTGCTCGTCTTGGCAAAGTGCTTAGGAGATGAAAAGATGAAGTACCAGCTTCTGGTCAAAAGGAAAGAACAAACTGGCAAAAAAAAATGACCAGAAAAAATAATCTAGTGGCTCCAGACTTCTGAAATGGATTGAGTCTAATTTCCAGCTCTAATTCAGTCAGTATCCTCATTTTGTCACCACCTATTGTTCTAGTCTAGCATTCCAGTTTTACAAATATTGGAATGTGTGCCTGTCCTAACCGTTGTATATTAACACCAAAATGTATTTGAAGCCCAAGTTGCCATTCTCCAGGCAGTTGAGCAGCATGTTATTTTAGGAATAACCCTTGCAATCCTGAGGAAGCAGCAAAAGCAATTACACAAAATGGAAAAGAGATAAGACAGATTTAATCTTGTGCTTTTTAATACAAGACTATAAGTAGAAATAAWGAGTTGAAATGTTGATGGAGAGTGGCAAAGTACTCTTTAAAAGAGCACTGTTGGGAGGGCGTCCTGTCATTTTTCTCCATGAGACATTAAGATTCACAGGAGAGCCAAAGGCTCATACTTCCCAGTGCTCCTTGGTTAGGAAATGTGTTAGCTGTTTTTGTGTAGCTACCGAACATATAGCTTTTTCATCAGTGCATCTGAAAGCAATTACTTCTGCCAGTTATTTCTTCTGCAGCTTTACACGAGCTAGTTGAGCAAGGAGGAGCTCATTCAGCCAGAAGAGTTTCATTGAGAGCTGCAGCGGAATAGAAAGCCCAGTATGCRGGGGGTAACAAGCTCATTTATGCAMTCCAATGTTTTTAATGTTGCTTTGCTGTGATCCAGGAAAGGGCTGAGAAGCAATGACAGCATTAGTAACAGAGGAGCTGGAAAGTGAATTTTGCCTGTAAGGAAATGTGCAAACTGAACTTTTCTGCTGATTTCTAAAGCTGCAGTGTTTTTCCTTCTCTGCACTCTGAGTGGGCACATCCAGCTCCCGCAGGGCCGGTGCAGGTTGCCACCCCTTCCCCAAGTACCAGGCACGGGCAAGTAGGAAGTTTAGAAATCGGTGTATTTTGGCGATCCCGCTGTGTGTCGGCGTGGATCGATGCGCTCGATGAGCGAGACGGCCACCTGCGAGCAGGCAGGGAGAGCGGCGTGAAGGGGAGAAGCCGAGGGGCTCTGTGGAGCGCTCTGCTCTCGCCTCCCCGCCGTCTCCACCCTCGGTGCGAGCGGGAGGCGACGCGGCTCCTCCTGCAGAGTGGCGGTGCTGGAGGCTGCACAGCGCGGGCAGAGCGCAAGGCAGCGGGCAGCGCGAGGGGCTCTGCCTGCCCTCCCTCCTCCTCCTCCTCCTCCTCCGCAGAGGGACAGCATCCCCACAGGCTCTGCTTCCACGAGCGCTTCAAGCCAGCTGTGGAAAAGCAACTTTTAACCTGCACGCATGAATTATCACCTGAGAAGGATCTACTTGCCTGGTAACTGAATTTACAGAGATGGAAGGTACAGTTCCTGAGAGGGAGAGGAGGATCATGCCACAATGGGACAGTGAAGATGGCACTCCAGGGGTATGTGCCCTCCACGTTCCACACCAGGCCATGGGGAACACGTGTTGAGACCAAGGATCTGGAGGCAGCAGCTCCCAAACAGTGAAGATGGAGAATGGCACAAGGGATGAGCAGAACCAAACTGGACTGCTGATAACCAGCCAAGAGATTGTCACCGCTGAATACCAAGTAGTCACCATCCTTTTGGTCCTTATCATCTGTGGCCTGGGAATCGTGGGCAATATCATGGTGGTTTTGGTGGTCCTCAGGACCAAACACATGCGAACTCCCACCAACTGCTATCTGGTGAGTCTGGCAGTGGCAGATCTCATGGTGCTGGTGGCCGCAGGACTGCCCAATATCACAGAGAGCCTGTACGRATCCTGGGTGTATGGCTACGTGGGATGCCTCTGTATTACTTATCTCCAGTACCTAGGGATCAATGCTTCTTCTTTTTCCATCACTGCCTTCACCATTGAGAGATACATAGCCATCTGTCACCCAATCAAAGCTCAATTCCTATGTACTTTTTCAAGAGCCAAAAAGATCATTATTTTTGTCTGGGCTTTCACCTCCATATACTGTATGCTCTGGTTTTTCCTTCTAGACCTCAATACGGTAGTCTACAAAGACACTACTGTTGTGTCCTGTGGCTACAGGGTGTCCAGGAGCTATTATTCTCCTATCTATATGATGGATTTCGGTATATTTTATGTTGTGCCAATGGTACTGGCAACTGTCCTCTATGGGCTGATTGCTAGGATTCTGTTCCTGAACCCAATGCCTTCGGATCCAAAAGAAAAGTCTAAGACATGCAGGAATGACCTAGCTCATCAAAACAAGCCAGTGAACTCCAAGATGACTAACAGAATATTCAATAGTGCTGTGGCTTCTAGACGGCAGGTAGGAAACTGCATTTGAAATGATTTTCTGAAACCTACCCCATCCTCCTTTTTGAGATCACATTTGGAAAGGAGTAAAACGTGCTATCCCTTTTTATAAAGTTGTAAAGCTGAAATAATATGATACAGACATATTTATAAATGAGCTTTTATTTTCTTGCCTAAATATTATTGCCTCCTGCTAGAACTAGGGCAAATTATATTTCATGTCCTATATCAAAAAGCAACTAGGAGGCATCAATAAAGAATGAAACATTTTTCACTGTGTTTTCCTCATGTGACACCCTGTCAGTAATGCTGTCAAATACAGCAAGTGACTCTTGGTTTTAAGAAGGAAAAGAGAAGGAAATTGCCTGGGAGTTTAGCAGACTTGAAGTTTAACAGGTTTTGAGTGCTAAGGTACTGTGTCACTGTGTGAACAAAGTGCAGTTTTACTTCTGTCTCTGATTTCCTTGCTATGAAACAGTTTATTTRAGAAAATCTATATATGAAAATGCTTTATAAGTGTTAAGTATCTTTGTTACTCTTTCTTTCTAAGGAAATATTAGTTTGCACCAATGGCTCAAAACTGAAGCATAGATTTGACTGGCTGCTTTATATTTTTACTTATGTGTGTTCCAATGTGTAATTATATCACAACAGGAGGGATAGTAGAATAAATGCTTTAAAGCTACTCACAGTAGAGCAGCGTACCAGATACTCACACAGGATAGAGCAGTTATCATAGACCTGAGAAGTGCAAGGTGCATTACTGCAGGTTACAGTTCTGAGGCGCTCAGCTCTTCAGACATGCTGAGTGCACCCTGAGCGATGGGTCGAGATTTATTTTCTGATTTCTTTATGTAGATATCAAGATTTTTTCTAAGCTACTTGAAAAATTAATGTAGCTTCATTATGACTAAACCTAGCATATACATACAGTACAATATAGGAAGCAAAGCAAGGATAATGTGACATTATTAGTAGTACTAATGTTATTTATAAACTAGCAGCATTCAGAGTATACCAAGGGCTGTAAATTGGGAAAACATAAGTCTGTATTCAAAGAATCTAAAGTCTTGACAGCCACTAAGACACATATTTCCCAGTGTTTTAGGAAAGAGTTAATATAGGTATAATTGACAGTGTATTTTGGCTGTATAGTGAATTCTACTTCCGTTTAAGGATATACACACAAATATATGTATTTAGTGCTTACACTAAATGGATGCAACTGTTAAGTTCCTACTTATGTGGAAGTTCCCCTTTTTATCTAAGAATGTTTCTACAAAATGAAATTAATGAATGCTCTATTGAATTATTATAAATTATTTATTATAATTGACTTATTATGAGCTCATATKTATGTGATGTACCAGAATAAAGCAATAAGTTGGATAGGATTCCTGAATATTTATTCAGGTGTAACTCAAGGTATTTCATAAACATTTTTGACTGTGATTACCCTAGCATGGCAGAGTGTGTAAATTCATTTGCCCATGTAGTCTGACCTGGTTTGCTTCACTAAACTAGATTTATTTTGACTCACATTGGTATATTATACCATCTCCTTTAATTTCCAAATGTCCTATTAACATTTTTACAATATCCATTTGCTAAAACTGATTAAAACTTGCTAATTAATGGACTAAGATTTTTTTTCCCTCTAATTTGTCATACCCTCACAGTATTTTAGTTCAGGAGCACCTTCTGAAGCTCTTTCTAATCCATTACAGAACTTATTACTCCTGTTTTTCAGAAAGTTTTTACCATATATACAAACATACATAGTGTATATTGTTAGCTGTCTCTCGACATCAGCTTCCAGGAGTTAGACTTAGATTTCTATGTATAGACACTGCTTTTTAGTGTGATTCATATATTATAATAGCACAGTTTCAATTATTTTCTTGAAAAAAATGTAAATGCAGCTCTTATGATATGAAAGGTAAGTAGAATTAGAAGTTGACTGACTGCAAATGTGAAGGCCAGCTTGGAATCCATGTTGGATTCAACGTCTGTCACCAATGGAGAGAATGAGGCAAGAGAGGAGCAACCTTGATATAGCATCTAGAAGAGCTGAATGCATAGGGAGGAAGCAAACAATATTTATTTCCCCTCAGCTCTGTAAGGCAGTTGCTTAAGTTGAGGCMAGGAAGGCATATGGCAGCTTGTCAGTGAGAGGAAGAGGAGGCAGTGAGACTGCTGCTGCAGAAGCTGCACTGACAGAATAAGCTTGCTTTCCCTAGAACAGATATTTTGAGTCTCTGGCATAAACAGATTTAATGTTAAAGGGAGGAGAAAGATGCTGCGGACTTTTGTCTTCAGAAGTGAACAAGGATTTAGATCATTTTATGGTTTAGAAATGAGGCCTGAAATATTTTTTAGATTAGTGAGTCAAACCTATTTTAGCTTATTTTTCCTATGAGTGTGGTAGGAATGAGCACAGATTGAGATGATATTACATCACCAASAAACAGTAATCAGCTCTTCCAGGTAAAAAGTGGTCCTCTGTTTACTCATCCTATCCCTGCCTTCATCCTCCCACCTACATGATTTAAAAGTCACTGAACTATGTTAATTCGAGGAAATATTTATTTCTCTCTAATGTTTGGAAAGCTAACAGGAACAAAATCTATTTACTAAAGGAAAAATACTCCAATGCCAACAAGTGTTGGTGGACAAGTACTGGTGGAAAAAGCAATCAGGCAGCTATTCAGGGTCCCCCAAAGCACTGCAAACAAAATTGGGCAAGAAAGATGAGCAAAAAAAGACATAAAATATCCAGCCTTTCCTTTACAATCTCAAAGGACAGAGAAAATATCTGCATTTACACTGCATTTTTAATTCACTAAATACCAACTGTTTCTGCTGGCTTGGGACAGTTAAATTATGAATAATTTACATTGCAAGAAAGAGCTTTACTGAGAAACCAATCTGAGTACTGAGTTACTGAGTRCCAATATTAAGTACCAATAGTAACAATGATATGTGTTAAACTCTAGTCTTAATTTCACTTGTGGAAAGCTAAAACAATCTCATTCCCATGGATTGTTCCTTTTGTTTTACAGAACTGTAYTGAGGGCCAGGTTTTGATAAATGCAATTGAAAATTTTCAAAAAGAAAACTAGCATTATATAATAGTTGCATCAGAGTCCATTTGCAATTCACTTAATTTTCCATCAAGGTTCTCATGTCCTAGAAGGAACAGAAACCAGTTCATTCAGTTTCTGAGATGTGTTGGAATTGTCAGAAATAAAATTCAGCTGATCCACTTATGAAAAGTAATAAGAGTAATTTTCTACCTTTTCAGGGCTTTTCATCAGCCACTAAAGTTAACAGGTAACACTAGAATATCTGCTTAGTGAAGATCTCTGCCAGAAGAAAGTGCAATATTGATAGACCCCACTTTCAGGGAGGAATCAGCTTATGCTCAARGCTACAAGGCACTGGGCTTTACGGCCATGAGTCATAAATCAGTATTAAGCCTGTTTTAGGCAACAAAATAGACTGGATAATTTTCAAGCATGTACTTCATTTGTCACTTAGAGAAAAAAATTAACACCTATTATGTCTGAGGACAATGGTGATGACTATTAAACATGGTTTCAGCAGTACTTTGCAAAAGGAATAATCTTGCTAGACTGGACTTCATATCTAATTGATATTTCCATTATTGTGGAAAAGCATTTGACTATCTATAAGAAGTTTCAGTGACAAATAAACATTGAGTTTATGGACGATTTATGTAGATTCTGCAAGAGAAGATTAGGATAAAAACAAAGGGTCACTAAGAGAAAGGTGAAAGCTCTTGGAAGCAGAGAAATTACAGAATATTTTTGCTGAGCTACACAATTTGAACCTGAGAAAACAGAATGAAATGGCCCTGATGTACATATTTCTAATCAAAAAGGGGGTAGTTGAGAAAGCAAAATTTTCGAACACATTTTCCAACAACTGTCAAACTCAGTTCATAGTAGCTGAAATTTTAAAGCTTCCCAGAGATAAGCAAGATCAAAAAATGAGAAAGGTCAGGCAGTTTAAAGTTCCAATTACTTTATTGAGAGCAAAAGAACAGATTTTGATGCAAAATCTATATTCAGATTTAACTACTGTACAGATGTATTTAACTACTGTACATTTACACAGATAATCACTATTCCCAAGGAAGTTAATTGAAATTATTTTCTTATCCTTTGCCATAAAATACAGACTATGAATTTGAGAAGTCCCATTAAACATATCTTTTGAAACTTCAAGGAAATCCTAGTCTTCCTGAAGCATCTGAGATATTGCAATCGTTGCCACAGAACTATGGTAGCTACAAAGTTTGAAGAAAGATATTTCAAGATGTTTTACAGGCAATCCCTTCAATCAGTAACAGATCAGCAAATGAGTTCAGCAAGGCCAAAGTTTCAATGGCATTCTTGCTTTGAGCAGATGTCTAATGAGATATTACAGCCTGTAGTTATAGGCAAAACTACTCAAGTTTTCTGAGGAAAATATGTAATGGAGATTTCAACATCCCAGCCATCATAACACCAATGAGAAGATCTTCTGCATTTCCTTCCTTTTAGAACAGGTTTTTATAATGCGACTTCTACAAAATCTTAGCCTTTATGAACTCTCATTTCTTAGAAAATAAGATTGTAGATTGTATTGGTGTATTTTTGTTTTTAAAAGGTTTTGAAATGTAGTGAATAGAGTGTGACACAAGGGTCATTTGGAATTGTACAGGGGTAAAAGACAGGAGCTGGTTTAAAAGAGATATTGGTTTTGACTTTGGAAACATGCACAATTACAAGAATGCTTTAGCAATAGCTACCATTACTTCCCTAAAGTCCTGAAGAATTTTCACTCAAGTTTGAAGAGAAGCTGGCAAGATAGTTCTGAGCTACAATTTTCAGCCATCTAAATCTCTTCTTGGTGGTGGCCAGCGACAGAACAAGGGGTAATGGACATAAATTAAAATATCCRTCTCCATGTGAGGAAGAACTTCTTTGYTRTGAGGGTGACAGAGCCCTGGAACAGGCTATCCAGGGAGGTTGTGGAGTCTCCTTCTCTGGAGATCTTCCAAACCCACCTGAAACTCCGTCTACTCAGCTCTGGTGAGGCCGCASCTGGAGTATTGGATACGGTTCTCAGTTCCCCAGTGTAAGAGAGACATGGAGCTTCTAGAGAGGATAAAGCAATAAAGATGATTAAGGGATGTAACATCTGTCATACAAGGAGAGACTGAGTGAGTTGGGCCTGTTTTCTTTGGAGAAGAGAAGGAGATCTTACTAATATGTATAAGTACATGAAGGGGGAATGTAGGGAGAAGGGGTCAAATTCTGCTTGGTGGTAGCCAGTAACAAGGCAAGGGGAATGGATGTRAKTTGAAACACAGTAAGTTCCATCTGCATGTGAGGAAGAACTTCTTTSCTGTGAGGGTGACAGAGCCCTGGAACAGGCTGCCCAGGGAGGCTGTGGAGTCTCCTTCTCTGGAGGTTTTCAAAACCTGCCTGGATGCCGCCCTGTGCCACATACTCTAGTTGTCCCTGTAGGAGCAGGCTGGTTGGACTAGATGATCTTGAGAGGTCCCTTCCAACCTCAATCATTCTGTGATTCTATGATTCTGTGAATAGTCAACTTATGTCCAGTATCTGTTTCTTGGTTATTTTGTCCCTCTTGAAAAATTATAAGGCTGAAAGTTTGCAAGAAAATTAAGAAAAGTATAGCATATATTTGCTTCACTCTTCACTAGAACATGTATATGGACGTGGAAACATGGCCTAGTCAACCTCTGATCTGTTCTAGTATTTTGCTGTTCTAATATGTAGATTTTTGCAGGTAGCTATTCGGATCTTCTCATATTGTCTGATCCAAGACCTGTTTCACAAACAAACAAGGGTCTTTTTCTTAGATCTCTCAGGACCTTGGATCTGAGGAATCTCCCTCCAACACTGTATTATAACTTCAGTATTAGTTGAGCCACCCTAACAGTTGCTGATGACAAAGGACAGAGATCTTATTCCCTCTCAATTCTTCCTTTGCCTCCTACTGTTCCATTCTTCTTGGTCATGAATTTTTGTCCCCATTTTGTGTTAGCTTTGGAATGTGATTTCAGTTCTCACTAACTTGGTAGAAAATCTTCCACTCTTTTTTTTTTTTTTTTTTCTCAAAATAAGTTACCTGCTGTTTCAGTGAAGTAAATTGACTCTTCACAGGATATGGCAAAGGCAAAATTCAGCATAAAAAGGAAAGGAAAACGAGTGCCTGGGAAGAAAAGAGGTAGAGAAATGAAACTCTTCCAGTGATGGTCAGCTGTTAGATTAAATTAACCTCTAATATATTATTTGATCTTTAGCAAGTAGCCTGGTACCTCAACAGAAGATGTGCTAAGGTTAAAGCAAAACAGTCAAAGTAGAATATTGCTCTCATATTTGATATGAAAGAAAACCACATATCATCTACTTAGGATCAAATATTCCCAGCTGATCTGGTGCAAGCATTTTCTCCATCAATTTCAGGTAATTTTCCTTACTCTACCTATATATAACATCATTATTTTCCTCAGAGAGCATCCTTCCTTGAGCAACTTTCAAGTGTTTTTGACTCTTCCATTTCACTCTTCAAGTAATTCAGATGTTTTATGCAGTTTCCTCCACTGCCCATTTCCCAGACATTACATATAGCCTATATGTACCTTCACAGGTATGTATATAGGTATATGTACCTATATACACCTTCACAGGTCTAGAAACAACTCTTTGGCTAATCACGGATAAAATGTTATCTGTTCCTGTCTTCTTAGTGGTGCATCCTATAGTTCCTGGTTATTGACACCGGTTCAGCTAGTGTTAGATACTAAGGAGTATAAATTCAGTGCAGATAAGACATCGACTCTGGACTGTGCTTTGCTAAATTAGCCAAGCTGCATGAAGACAGAGACTGGCTTCATTTCAGTTGTGGAACAGCAAGTGAAACATGATCTGACATAACACTAGGGTGGCATAGACATATGGTATCGAACCAGGATAAAATATTATGCTACATAATCTGCCCTTAAAAATGAATACTGTTGATGAAATAATGAACGTTTGAAATGTGAGCACACGGATCACTCTTCAAGACACATGCTCACAGCATTTTTGAGTCCTCTGCATGAGTTCTGACATGCAATTGACTGTACTAACATGCTATAACCTGGAGGGTGTATTTTAACGCAGCCTCACTCCTCAGACCTCCTTTCAAGCAATAACAAAACAGTTCACCTAGTCCCTTTGTCTTTTTAGTCTATTATGTGGATGTACTGTGCTTTAATTCAGATTTTTCAGTGGTAAATGCAGCTGCAATAGTTAGACCTCTTATTTTTCAGGCCGGTAGGAAAAAAAAGCACATTGTTTTTACCTAACAATTTCTGCCTTTGCAGCTCAAATATGGCCTGTTATTGGTACTTACAAACCATCTATACTGATAAATTTTTCAGAAACTCATTCATTGGCTGCATCCTAATCAAAATGARTAACAATTGAGCAAAATTATTAACTGCAGTTATAAACATTTATATTGCATAAATCACAATGTGTTTGCGTAAATTCAATATTGGAAAAATACAAGTATCTGTAACTAAGCTTTGACCAGATTGCGCATTACTGAAAATTGCAGACAAACCAAATTCAATACAATCAGCTCATTGCCTCTATCAAGCAGCAGTTCAGATCAACTTACATTTATATTTACACACACATTACTGCTTCAACATTATGCATGCCTGAAACTTGAGCTAACAATTCTTTAGTTATTATTCATAGCCTTTCCCTTTGTAATCTTTACATCAGCCTACATATTCATTCTACTTAACTCACTCCAAAGGCCAGGTGAAATAAATAGGTCTTGGCACTGTACAAGCAGAATATTTGCAGCAAACACAGCAGCTCCAAGTACCTTTCTCATGAAAAGTGTTTGAGAGTATGTTGGAGTCTGAATTCTGGAAATACATCAAAATATCAACAAGCTTGAAAGATTTCCTGTAAATGCTGGATRCAAATTGGAGGAGGCATTTCAGCTACTGAGATTTAGTTATACTTGCAAATGCATTTAATGGTATAGCTCTTAATTAGTAATGGATGATGAAAAACAGAAGACCAAAACCTCAAAAAAAGATTCAATTTATTTGAAAACAATCACATATATGATAATGTCTTTTTCTATTGTTTTTCATGTACAGCATGACTATATGCCTACATATTTGTAGATTTCATACTTTCCCCAAAAGAATTTCTGGTTTCCTATATATACAATCTTTGTGCATTGCAGTGAACACCATGAAGCTCAGAAAAGGGCATTTTAAACTTCGAAATGATTCTGCAGCAGAGTAAGTTAGCAAATATGACTATGACTTTTATCAACCAATGTAATAAAGATTAATGTTCAAAGGAGAAAGAAACAGGTATCAAATTGTGAGTTCTCTGATAAAGAAAATTTYTTATAATAGTGTTTTAGAATGACAAGACCTTGGAGCAAGAAAAATAAAGTATATTTCAATATTAAAATATTGGGATTGTAGTAAGTAAAAACCTTTTAAATGTTTTCAGAACATTCTCAGAACCCAAAAGACTGGATTTGAACACTGGTTACATGCAGCATGTTCAAGCTGAAGCATTTTGGTATCATTCAAAGTACAATTGTAATTTGCACTGAAATGGATTTGCAGAAAGCCTTTTAATCATGTTTTCAATTTCCTTAACTGAGAATAATTTGTACTCTGAACATAGAATATGCAGCGCACATCCACAAGAAAAGAGCATCAGGGTATGCTTACCTTCACCTGGGTAATTAATAAGCTCTCCAGACTGACGCACAAGCCACTGCTGATGCTTTCAGAGAGTCTGGGTTATGGCTAGAAGGAGTAGGTAATAAAAAACAGATTCCTCAACAAATTAATTCTTCCAGCACTTCACTGATATAAAAGAAATAGCTACCTCCCTCGATATATTTATTTACATTTAATAATTGCTGATTTAAACATGGGTATGACAGCTTACTTWAGTATACCAGACCAAACTTTTCTCTTAGCTCTTTCTACTTAGCGCTGTCAGTGTGAAGGCTTTTGATGCTGTTAAGAAAACAACTTTACCTAAATCATATTTAGAGACTGTTCATCTGTAGTTGTGAACTCCAGGGAAAAGAAGCAAGGCATTCTCACAGTGCCTTTGGCTCTGTGTCTCTGCAGTGTCAAGCCCCAGTGTGTGCTGGGGCGCAGTGAGAAACACCAGAGCTCCCCTCATTACTCCTCATGGGTGTGGAGGCTCTGCTTCCACAGCCAGCAGAGACAGCATTTGCAAAGGAGCAAGTAGATACTTGGGCCCAGGACCCTGCATCAGGTCTCAGGGACATGACTGTGGCTAAACGCTGCGCACTCTCTTCTCACAGAGCCTGTGTAAGGCAAAGCTGGTGTTTCTGCATGCTTCTTGAGCTCATTGGGGCTGCAGCAGCTTTCCCCTGCTGTCCTAGCAGTTCTTGACTTGGACCCCACTCAGCGTCACTCAGCTGCAGAGTGGCTCCTTGCCCAATCCGTCATATCCACAAACAGCCAGCTCCAAGGCTGTTACGAGTCGCAYCTATCATGCAGATGAATCAGTGATACAGAGCTGAGGTCAGATTTGTGACTCTTTTGTCCCCCATTTTTGTACTGGAATCAACATCTCTTTCCAGATAAATCAGTTGCAAATTCTCAGCTCTGCGACAATCAAACAGTAGGTCCAGTGACTGATACCCCAGAGATTTGTGCTGTCATCCAGACAGATCTAGACAGGTTGGAGAGATGGGCAGAGAGGAACCCATGTTCTTCAGCAAAGGCAATTGCAGGGTCCTGTACTAAGGAGGGACAACCCCAGGCTGCAGGATAGGCTGGGAGTGACCTGCTGGAGAGCTGTTCTGCAGAGAAGGATCTGGAGGTCCTACCATATAAAAAGTAGACCATGAGACAACCAAATGCCCTTGCAGCACAGAAGTCAACAGCATCCTGAGCTGCACTGAGTGCTGKGCTCCTCAGCACAAGAAAGACATGGAGCTGCTGGAGTGAGTCCAGCAAAGGGTCAGAGCTCTCATATAATGAGAAGTGGAGTCGCTCAGGCTGGAGAAGGCTGAGTGGAGATCTGAACAACGTGTATAAATACTTGACAGGATGGTGTAAAGAAAAAAGAGACAAGCTCTTCTCAGTGGTGAAGGACAAGAGGCAACAGAAACCAAACTGCAATACAATAAATTCTATTCAAGCACAAGAAAAAGCTCTTTTACTGGGAGGGTGCACAAACACTGTGATAGGTTTCCCACARAAGTCATGCAGTTTAAATCTTAGAAACTGTCAAAATCTGACTAAATATGAACCTGGGCTGCCAGCTGTAGGTGACCATATTTTGAGTAGGGATTAGGGTCAGACAGTCTCCAGAGATGTCTTCCAACCCCAACTATTCCATGCATGTTATATATAAAGCATCATTTAATGAAAGTTAGGGGGAATTTGAAGTCAAGAATTTTGTTCTTCTTGTTCCAGAAAGCCTCTCTGAATAAATCATTGATCAGAAATTCACAGATTTATCATGACATTAATGGTCAATTTCATGAAGTTTAACATTAGTTTTCCTTTTCACTAAAGTTAACACAGAATAGAGCAGTTGCTTCTAAGTGTGTACGTTCCTGCCCAGCTTTGAGGACTACCCTTCTGCCTATCTTTTTGTTCCTCTAGGTTACCAAGATGCTGGCTGTGGTGGTGATCCTATTTGCATTTCTGTGGATGCCCTACCGAACACTGGTTGTTGTGAATTCCTTCCTCTCCAATCCCTTCCAAGAGAATTGGTTCCTGTTATTTTGCAGAATCTGTATTTATTTAAATAGTGCTATCAATCCTGTGATTTACAATCTCATGTCCCAGAAATTCAGAGCAGCCTTTAGAAAACTCTGTAATTGCCAACAGAAACGGGACAAGAAACCTGCCAGTTACAATGTGGCCCTGAATTGTAATGTGATCAAAGAATCTGATCATTTCAGCACTGAACTAGAAGATATTACTGTCACCAACACCTATCTGTCCTCTGCAAAATTGTCTCCTGGTGATACATGTTTGTCCTCTGAGGTAACAATTTATGTGTTTAAATATTTTGTGTGCATTTCTCAGAATCCAGGGTGCTCTTACATGTGCTCCGTTGTGCTGGGATAGCTACCAGCTTCCAACAAGGGGAATGAGCAGGGAAGGCTGATGATGCCCATGGATGCACCGCCAAGTGGGGCAAGGTCACTCAGAAGGGAGAAATGCCCGACCAAGGGACATAATGCTCTCAGAGTGCCTTGCACCAAGTAGGGTATGGCTTGCAGGAGCTGGGAGGAAAATGAGGCCCTTTCSTGAGTGCTTCCCTAGCACCTCCATGGCTCCTACTCAGAGCTTGGTGCTACTAAGCAGGTGGCACCAATGTCCCCCATCCCAGCCTGGCTGCAGACGTGCCAGTGTGCAGCACATCTGTCTAGCCCATCTCTCTTCTGGATAATGGTGCATGTCACTGTTTTCATGCTGCTGTTTGTTTGTGCAGTGCTACTTCAATACTGTTTGTAAGCCTGCTCACCTTAGGTCTCAGAGTGTACATGATCCATAGAGATACCTACATTTTTCTTTCCTTTTGCAGGTGATATGAGGATGGAGGAAAATGCTTCTTTCTTCATGTGCATCTTTTCACCTACCCTTCAGACTTAAGACTCACATTACAAGGACATAGTCATGTAAACCCATTGGATGCCCCATTTCCACAGGCCTATGTGAAGCTCGGAGCCTTTCTGCTCATCAAAATACAGGAGCTGCCATGTGCCTCTCCACACCTCTGTGCTTCTCACACCTGGAGGTGAAAAGGATATGCTGCTGAGCCCACCTGAGCATCCACACCTGACCTTAATCAGGAGGGCTCACTTCAGAGGGATACACCAATGCTCCCTCACACACTCATGACAAGCTGAGCTAGCCAGCCCAGGAATTGTCCCAAACATGGAGCAGAGCCATGAGTGATGCTCTGGGGAAGGGAGGTGAGACAAGGGCTCCTCTTTTGCCCACCATGTCCTGGCCAGGGAGCATGTGCACAACACCAGGCAGCGCTATGGAGTGTGGCCCATGGCACTGGCACCGCCACCTACAGCAGCAATTATCCGTCATTCACTCCCTGCTCCCACTATCCAGCTGTAGGCATCACAGCATGCTTCGATTAGCAGATATCAGATAGTAAAGAGCATGAATTTTCCTTTTTTTTTCTTTTTTTCTTTTTTTTTTTACCTTTAACAGCATGAGATAGAACATCCATGCAATCAATTCACAGCAGGGAATAAAAAAAATTAAATCATTAGAAAACTTTTTAAATTTTTTTTTTCAGCAAGCTAGTTCATAGATTTGACACTTAAAACATAAGTATTCTTTAATACTGAATCCTTTCTGAAATTCACATATTGGCACATTGTATTGGAGTAGACTTTTATATTTTACTAGTGAATCATGCTGTGGTTCAATAGCAATTGTCTTTCAGGCTGCTGCAAGGGGGTAATAGCTTCAATATATACAGTGCCTAGGGAAATTCTAGGAAAATTCAGTGTAAAAAGTCAATGTTTCTTCATTTTTCTACTCAAAAGGTACTCATTAAAATAATTTAGGACATAAAAAGAGATTTAAAAAGTCATCCAGCTGCATATTTGGCTGGAAAGAAAGAAAATACTGAAAAAGCACTCCTTGCCTTTTTTAGTTTTCCAAGTTTTGTTTTAATGTTTCATTTACACGTTCACCTGCACTGCTTTTGATAATCTAGAACCAGAGGCAAAAAAAAGTATCTAAAAGATCAATATTCAATAGCCCTCAGATTTAGATTTTGCTGGAAACTCATGACTGCTGCACCAAACCCTTCTATGTCACATTCCTTGAATGGGAAAGAGGAATTGAAAGATCTGACTCCTGTCAAATCCGTAAGCTTGCTTCTGCTTTAGAAATGACTAACAAGACAGGAAGAGATCAGTGACAGCAGGATATTTTTAACCAGCAGTATAGAAATGACAGAGTTGTTCCAGAAAGCCCTTTTTATGACTTATCTTTTCACATTTTGACATTGAAGAATATCCTGAAAGCCAGGGGAGCTGTCAGAGCAGCAGCTGGAGCAGATCCAGGTGTGCTGCCCTGGAAACCAGCCCTACACTGACAGTATTGCAGATTTTTCCCTAAATCCTCTGCCTCAAAGGCAGCTCCAGGGATGTGGAYATGGCAGGCTGAAGCTTGGCAGCTCTGACCTGAACCCCACCACATGCAACAAGATGGTGTGGTTGGAAGAGAAGAGCAGTGCTCTCTGAAAGGGAGCACTTGCCAATCAGGTCTTATCACTATATTAGCATCGGCTATAACTTTGAACAAAGTTTTCCACCTGCTAGGATGAAATTTCATCTCTGTGGCATCCGATTGCTCACGCTTACCTAAGAGTACCCAACGTCAAGATACTAGCAGGATATCATGATGAGAAATCAGAGAAAAGAACAGAAACCTGAATAAATTTTACTCCAAAACAACTGTCAGAGTAAAACAGAATCACCYGGGAAATCATTCACAGACTCTTGGATTTACTTGTCTGAGAGACACGTTCAAGGTGCAAGCAAATTCCTCTTTCTGAGTCGATACTGTAAAGTGTTGGTCTGAGATCAGACCAGTTCTGCTTTCAATCAGAAAACACAGAGAGGAGGGAAGCAGGCAGCGAGAGAGCATGAAGGAGGGCTGGAGTGGTGTAAATAAAAGTGTGAATTCTTTCGTTCCCTCCAAATCCCATTCTATCATTGCTATTTTGTCAATGAAATGCCTGCTGAGATGTTGATCATCTGGGTTCCTCATGCTGACCAGACTGCTGGCATCAGCTCTGCATTAAGGAGCAACTCTCTAAAGCAGAGATGCCAACGCTGGTCTGGAGTTGGTTTTGATGTTAGATGGGAAAGAGGAGAAATTATGATTTTCTGCCTACTTAAACRAAAAAATATTTTCCTCTTGGTAATATGTACACTTCAAAAATTTTTGTCAGTTAGTCGTATATCAAGATTCAGATTTTAGACTTTCTAAAGAGGTCCCAGAACTGGGTCCTTTTTGTACTTCAAAAGCTGCTCTCTCATCTTCTGCACTCATAGTTCTTTTTTAAGATGTGCAAGTAAGATATTTGAGCCCATACTCTTAGTGAGCGTTTAACAAAAAMTAAAGGTTATGTTGTCAATTTTGTATACACCATTATTTGGGCAACAAAAAAAACAAAAGGAATGGTTTTCATGATGATTTTTATTTTTGAAAAGAGAAATGATTATTCATGCACAGAACGCCTACACATATAAAACTGCAAATATAACTTCAGGTGCTGGTTTTAATTCATAATTCAGTGTGACTATGTTCTTAGAGATGTTATCCATAAAATACATTGTAATGTTATGCTCGTTCCTACAGATGCCTCTAAGAAGCTTTGCTAGATAATCATACTAATGTGATTTTAGATCTAGTTCTATGCCTATCCTTCYGTTTGTGACATCAACTATCCTTTTTGTATCTAGAGGCTGTAGATTAGATTTGTGGAGATACCTTTATTTAAAAACTTGTGTGACTGTAARTTTATTAATATCTCTATAATAAAACTTTTTGCTTGACGTGGAAGTAGCTGAATGTCAACACTGACTGTAGYAATGTAACTATTTTTCTTTATGTATTTATTCTGTGGATAGCAACTTCCTCTGCAAGATTTAGTTTAAAAGTGATGCCAGGATATTGAATGTAATATTGAAGTTCATGCCTATATTCTCATTTAATGACTTTGATGCAACAGGCTGGGTTCTCACTGAATTTTATTTGGAGCTATACACAATATATGACATATATAGCYGGTGCTATAGCATCTGGCTTTTATAGCTACACTATTTCCAGTTTGATATTCTTGGACGCTGYGGATTCTAGTGTTAGAAAATTGTGCATTTGAGAAGAGTTAGGTATACTTAAAGCACACTTTGGATGAAATCCATGAAAGTCTTCACTGAACCAGTGTAACTGATACAGCAAAAAAGCTACAATGTGCTGTGGAAATTTGTATGAAGCTCCCGTGGAACTGAATGGCACAAGTCTAATAATATAGCTCCTGCTATCTTCACTTCAGAAGAAAAAATGCTATATCTGATCTATCTAATTCTCAGACTGAAAGAATGATGCTACTTCAGGAGCTACGGTTGTAACTCCCACACCACACAACACGTGCAGTGATCAGGCACTTGGCCCTTGAAAGCAGGCAAATATTTCTAGAGCGTCTTGTAAAAAGCTGTTATGCAAAAAATAAATCTGAGCTTCATCACTGTGGAAAAAAAATACTATTTTAAGACTTCACAAAGCTAAATCTTTATTTTAACTGTGTAAGTGTATGGCTATTTATTTATCAACTAGCCTACTATTGTGTATATTTTGAGTATTGTGTATTTGTTAAAAACTGCAGTGAAATTTCAATTCAATATTTAATTATCTCTTCTTGAGACAGAACTGCTTATATGACATTTTGCTGTTTTCCATAAGAGATTATKTCTTTCTGATTCTTTCATTACTAGTGAGACACAGTGATACAGTAAAAGTGAGTGAATTGGTTCAGCCTAACTCACTCTTTCTGGAGAAATTCACACAAACTACTAAACAAGAGATGATTTAGGAGAATTCTATTTTTTTCCTAACCAGAATATTTATAGACTCATTCTGTTATTACATATAGCTTACRAAGTTTTGCATTAATATGACTGTGAAATCATTCAGTGCTGAGTCAGAAAAACATGTCTGATTAATGTACTCCTTCTTTAAAGGAATAAAAAAGCATTTTTGTCTTTTCGTCCAAAAGGAACATTTTGCAATTCTTTCATGCATGCCATGTAGAGATCAATTTGTGACAGTTTTGGTTGTTACTCTAATAAAATGTAAAGCAAGATATTACAAATTCATTTTTTTTAWCAGGCACTTTAACACAAAAGTTTTGTTCCCTTTGTAGTAGAAAGATAATAAGCAAGCTGTGTTCGGTGAAGCAAAAGTGGCTGCCTATAGTCTAGTGGCTAGAACACTTAATTGGGAAGGGATTCATGTGAAACCTGTCCCTGTTTTAGGCATTGTTTRTGGATTTTATATTAGACAGCATTAAACATAAAAGAATAAGAAAGAAACTTAGGGGACWCCAGAAGACACTTTGCTCTTCACCAGCTTAATAATTTCCCTTGCTCACTGGGCACTGCCTTGTTTACTTTGCTTTTTACATCAGTCACTTCCACTTGGACCCATCCTTGGGACATACAGTGCAAAAAACCTCAATCTGTTCTGATTTTCCTCCACTCTGTGCTTGTGAAACTCGCTGTCCTGAGCAGAATGAGATTCGCATGGGTTGAATTCCCCACAGACCAAACTAAGCTGAACACCATCCTCCCATTTCTAGGATAAATGCTTGGTCACTAGCACCAAAGACAGATGGCTCCCACTGGAGCATCCTGGCATTTGTAAATTTGGAGTACTGGGAAACTCAAACTTTTCATTACATTGCACAAGAAACCTGGGTTCCCAACTCTGCAAATGAGGAGGAATGATTGCACAGGCTGGGGGCCAGCTGGCTGGAGAGCAGCTTTGCAGAGAATTTCCCAATGGACARTTTGAACATGAGCTGTGCACAATGTGCCCTCATGGCAACAGCACCCTGGGCTGCCCTGGGCTGAGTGCTGCCAGTAGGTCAAGGGAGGTGATCTTTCCATCTTTCCCTCTGCTCTGCTAAGACACATCTGGAGGGCTGTGTCCTCACCTTTGTGAGCCATTTGTTCAGCTCCAACAAGCTATTCAGCTCTGWTGACTGTCCTGATATGAGGCTAAAAAAACACTTGTTCCTTCTGATAATATGCATACAACTCACCTCCATGTCATCAAGTATAAGCCCACAATTTCCTTATCCTAATTTTCTCTCATATACTATCCCAGTTCATTTCTCTACCCTCTGTAATTAGGAATTAAGATGAAATGATGTATATATAGAACATTGGAAGCAATGGCCCCTTGTAGCACTAAKCAGTTGTCATTTTTTCAGTAGTTTGAAAAGGATTTAGGGGTCCACTGAAATTTAAAGACTCCTATTTATATTAATAAAAATTAAATGTACATATTTGAGTTTTAAAAGAAAACTTGAAAATAAAACGCCAGTGTGATCTTTCACATTATCTTACTCAGGCATGACCTTTGGAAAATACCTTTATAGCTCTGCTTTTCTTTAAGATAAAAATTGTATTTCAGTAGCTCTTAGACATAACATGTAGATGAATTCATGTGTGGCTTGGGAATATCTGCTTCAATTTTTAAGTTTTATAAAGTTGAAAGTAAATGAAGCAAACCTTGCCAGTGACAGCTTTTGTCAAATAGTCACCACAAACAACTTTAACAGCCACTTTTACCCATTTAGACAAAATCTCTTTCTAAAAACAACTTTTGCACTATYGCACTATTTAGAAACACAACTGTCCCACTGAAGCAATACTAACAGAGCAATAATTATAAATAAAAAGTAAAATAATAATAATAAATAATAAATAATAATTAAAAAGGAAAGTTTTGCTCTTTGGTGCTTTTTTTCCATTAATGGAACACAGCAACCTGTTCAGTGATGTCACTCGGTACCAAATGAGTCCAAGGAGATTGTGTGGCTTATTTTATGTATTTCTGCACCACCAGAAAAATGCTTCTTCACACAAATGAATTTTCTTGAATGATTACAGAACTGAGAAATAGGTGCTCTTGTAAAAAGGCAATGTTGGTTTAATTTACATRATATGGGGGAATTTTGTGACATGTACGTACAATTTTATTGCTGAAATGAAGTATGTATACAGCTAAGCAGGGAAAAGAGAAAGGCATTTGATACAGTTTCAGATTGGTATGGTGGATGGCACAGTGGTCTATACAATTTCAGAAGACTGTTACTTTTCAGCATAGGTATATGGAATATTTTCTGAGAGCTGCCATATCTTTGGTTTTATTCTGGTATCAGATGTTTTCAGAACTTTGTATAAGAGGGAAATATCAATATATTCAACAACATAGCTTGTTATTTCCCTGCTATCATGTGAAAAGAACAACCTACGTGTTTCTGAGATGTCTAGGAAGTGACTGAGACAGATCTCAGCTTCTGAGAGGGAATCTGATCTCATCCTTAATGTAAACACTTGAAAAGATAAGGAACTTGTGAAACTGTGTCTGGATGAGTGTATTTAGTGTCAGTCTGCTGGTATGAAGTGCCACAGAGAAAACGGGAACGACAGCGTACTCACCCTTGTCAGATCGCAGCTGCAGAAGTTCATTAATCTAAAGCTGTGACTGCTTGCACAGATGTGAAGAGGATATAAATAACAACACTGAAGACTTTGAGATGGGTAGTGTAGCTTCTGAATATTCTGAATTAGAAAATGCTGCTGCTAAGAATTATCTGCATTCATAAGCAAATCTCTTTTCTCTTTTTAAATYTGCAATTATTTTACTTATTTGCATGAATGTGATTTTTTTTTTAAACGGGTTATAAAACACAACCAGATAGTTACTCACCGAGTGAGGAGTACACCTGTCTAAGCCATGAGCTGTCAGCTTCTCCAAGAGAATGCAGTGGGAGACTATGTCAAAGGCCTTACTAAAAATACTTGCTTTACCAAAGACCATAAAGATGAATCAATATCCATGATTACTTATGTCGAGTTGCTTATAGAACATTTGAAAATAGTTTATTTCCACAGAAAAGCCATGCCAGATGGACGGCCACAGTGAAATGTTTAATGTCATCTAACACAACTAATACATTCATAACAATGGAACAAGGAAACTTAACCACCAGGTGATAATATTGGGCTGGGATGATTTAATGACAATACAAATGTATTTTCTTTTATGTTTCTGAACAAAAGGAACAAGAATTAAGATATATCAAGAAGAATTTTTATTTTGAAATGTTTTCTGAATAATAATGCATCAAGCCATCTAAATTTCCATCTATTGGATCATAAAGGCCTAATACTTATTATGACTTCATTTATTTTTCTGTCATACAAAATGGGACTTTAAGTACATCACTACTTTAGCTTGACAGTGAAGGATTTAGGATATTTGAGTAATTGAAAACAAGATAGGGAGTCTCTTGCTGTCTTTTTCTAAGAGCATCTTAAAGCAGCCTTTCAAACTTTCAGACATTCGCTTTGGTTTCTGAATACAGATCTCCCATTCATGTCTTCCATTTTGACTGCTTTCTCTGTCTGCTAAACTGATCTCTTGATTATATTCTGTGCCTTTCTACAAATAAACAATACTTTCCTTCTCTCTTCCTTGTTTCCTTAGGGATGTTAAAGTTTGATCTTATGCAATAAGAAATACATTTGAAGGACATTGTTGTTAGTGTATCAAGCCTGCTCTAGGCAGACCTGCAAACTAGGTAGGTAAATTTTCTCAACCACAATTTCTGTTCCAATTTCAATTCTGAATTCCATCACTCAGATATGAATAATCAACAAGAAAAGAGTCTCACTCCATGTACACTTCTAAATCATATTAACCAAAAAGACTATCTGATTTTTTAAAGAAATCCTTTGGATTTGTCTGCTTTGGGACCTTTTTACCAAGAAAGTATCAGCAAGACTACTCTGCCTTCTCTTCCCACTCAACCACCCAGCTAGGGGCAGAGGTWGAACAGTCAGTGGGAGGCTGTGGCACAAGTGCTGAGAGGAGGAAAAACACTGCTGAAGATCCAGAAAGAGGTGACTTTTTTAGAGCAGATCCTATACTGTAGGTGCTGGAGGAAGGAGTGCTAGGAAAGTGGACTGGAGGACTGGACCGAGAAGAAAAGTCAAAGGCAAGACAGCCTTCTGAGCTACAGAGTGGGGTGAAAGTAGAGGACAACGCTGGAAGACAAGAGTTTATCTATATAATAAACTAAGTAACAAGACGAGACACTGTAACTCAACTATTTACATCACCAAATTGTTAGAGAAATTGAGATTGACAGAACCATCCCAAATCAATGGCTGGTGAAGCTGGTATAGCCAGGTGATGTTCCAATAGATATTCTGAGTGTACCTATCCTGTTTGAGAGGATGCACAGGACAACAGCTATTCAAGAACAGTTGGCCTCAATGCCAGGAATATTAACAGTATAAACACAACCAGAGGAGGACCAGAAAGGAGATGAGGAGTGCTATATTCTGCAGAGGGGAGTGCTCTATTCTGATGGCGAGAAGAAAGGAAAAAGAAAAAAGCTCCATTAATCCTCCACAGATCTTTTAATTCATCTCTCCCTGTGATTTCCTGGAGCCCACTCTGCCAACCCAGGAGATCTGAACTTTGCAGTCTCCAGCCTGGAGGACAAAGTGGTTTTCTTGAGGGATCACCCCTGGAAGATTCAGTATGCCTTGGACTCAAAGTGTCTTTGGGAAGTGGATTTGCTGTGCAGGGTGTTGTGCTTCTGTGAACATGGTAATAAGGTTTTTCCTAGTCTTTCTCATGTTCAAGTCTGCTATGTTGGAAACAAATTGATGCAAGAACCACTTCTGATGCCCTTGACTTGATTAGTTCTGCCATACTTTTCTTACCTCGCCTTAGGATGGTTTAGGATGGTTTGCGGCCATTGCTCTAATCATCGTAATGCTTTGTTCTGGGCACAGAAAAGAAAGAGTAAGTCAGGAGACACTAACAGAAGAGCTGGGATAGAGATTCATATGCACAGACCATATGGAATCAGCATGAAATCTGCCTTTCAGGGAAAGCTCATGAAGGAATCTGAATCTTGGCTTGTGCTGAAAGCAGGTTCATTAAACCCACAATCTTAGCGTTTTCCTTTGGATAACAGTCATGAATCCAATACCTTTACACCTAGGTCTCCCTGACTTGGCACAGTTATCGTTAAGTTTGTGCACTTGTGCAGACCATTTCCTTTCCAGCTTTGATTCAGTAAGGCCATCAATACCTGTTGAAGATGCACTGCGATACATCAGCTTTGAGTTCCTGCATGACRTATCAGTTACAGCACTGTCACATGGACCCTCATTGGTCCCCATCAATTCGGCCTCTGCCTGGGTTTCTGTCTGAGAAATGAGTGTTCATCTGGTGCCCAGAACAAAGCGTTATGATGATTAGAGYGATGGCCACCAACAAGCTCCCTGAGGCCTCAAGATCCTTTAGGAATATGTGTCTCCCTCTCTGTTTCAGCCTATATCTCTCTTAGATTTCTCTCCAGAAGTAAATGCACTTACATTCACCACTGGATCATTTTTTCAGAAGCAATGCAGGGAAGTAACACAACAGAATAACACTCTGCAGAAATGTACTAGAGCAATGTTGACCTATGTAGATTAAACTTGCTTGATGGAGCTTTCCCCTGCTTTTGTCACAGTGAGGAGCACAAAAATTAGTCTTGACTTGCTCCTTGGGCTCACACTGACATTTGGAGTCTCTTTAGAGTTTGAAAATCTCAAGAATTTCGGGCAAAAAAGTTAAAGGAAAGCAAAGCTGCATATGTTTTGGCAAGTTTAAATCACAATTGCTTTTACTGCATTAAATGGCTCAATCTCTCTGCTGTGTACAAGTCCCTAATCCAAATAAGCAGAGGAAAAAATTGTTCAGTCTGCCAAGACAAAAATGCAAGAAATAACACAAAATATTGATGATCGCTTATGATAAATTTCTATTGAGTGTAGGGTAGATGGATGCTCATTTTCATTGGTTAAAGATATTATTATCCAGTAGTTTGGATATATCCAAATTGGATATATCCAATGAAGAAACAAGTACAAGTCTAAAATAAATGACATCCATCAAATATTGAGTACTTGTGAGAGATATGAGTTCCCTGTTTATTTTGAATTTATATCGACTGCAAAACCTTATGATGCAGGTCTCCTGCCGAGTCTGAAGCAGAAAGTGGTTCTGTTACAATGAAACAAACCTATTTTGTTTATAAAGATATTTCCCTTGAAATACTGGTCAAAAATCATTTGAAAGAAAATGTATTGTAGTATAAAGCAGCTCTCAGAAAATTTGAGATAATAGATCTGTGCAATATATCACTGACATATTTGTGAACAGACCACATCTAGGAGAAAACTACAGAAAAAATACGGTGTATTTAAAGGCAGTCTGTGCTGCATTCAAGCTGACATTGTCATTCAGGAGGACAATGAGTAGAAATTATGAAGGGTCAGTGAGTTATTCAGCACACAGGATGTATGTTTAGAAATGAAATGGGAAAATACAAAACATTTAAATCCAAAACATCTATTAGATGAAAATCAAACAATCTGATCATCACACCAAATTTACATTTTCAAATATTTCCATTGCATCACACTGATAATCTGGAAAATAATCACAGCGGTTTATATTCTATCTTTCTCTGTGTATGAACTGTCAGTGTTGCCATCTCAGTGAGGAGACTGATGAAAATTCAGATGATCAAATGATAGTCCACAAATACTGTGACACTCGCACTTTGCTTTATATCGTGTCTTCCCAATACTGTCATCCCTTATTTATCAGTCTAGTAGACTTCAGATAATTAGCTCTGTACCACCAATATTTTGCTCAGGCTGAATATATATGAGATCTATCATGTATGCGATATATGTGAGAATACTAAATACAATTACTATAAGTAGACTAGAACTTTTCTAAAATAATAATATATTGTTATCAAAGTGACAGTTGAAGATTCTATATAAATAAAAAAATTCTGTTTGAAATGCTGTTTGAAACTTACTAACTAGTAGGTTAGTATGCAAATATGGAACAGGTTTCTGGAAATGGGACTCTCTCATTCATTCAGAAATCTTTGGAGAAGCTGAATACTTGCTTGTGTTTGCTATACAAATGGCATAAGAACAAAGATGTATGGTATCAACACTTCGTAGAAAATTTGAGGCTGATAATCAGGAGAAGATTCCTTTTATTCATTAGAAAAATGAGATTCTTGAACAGCGTTCCATTAAGAGCAGCATGGACTAGAAAGTAAAAGAAAACTCTTTTTTATTTTGAAGATGGAGTTGATGAATTTTGATGACCTTCCAGGCAAGTGGTTCTTTGACAGTCCAAAGCAGTATTTTTGTGTGTGTACGTCCCTCTCCTTGATAAGTCCTCTGAGTGTTACTTTGACCTCTAAAATGGGATGAGAAAGACCATATATTTTCTGATATTTTCTGATTTGGCAATGAATTGTAAAATATATGATTAATACCTAGGTGTTTTGCCTGAACAGCAAAATCTCTCTGCAAAATTGTATCTTTATGAGCTCTGAAAACTTAAAGCTGTAAGATTTTGGGGAGAAAAGAGTAATAGAAATGCTGAACATTAGAAGAGTTTCCGAAACCTCTTATTTTCCTCGGGTAGTCTGTAAAAGAGAAACAAGTGATCTGGAGAAGAGAGGAAATTTTTTTCTCTAATTAAATTATAAAACATTGTAAAGGTCAAAGTGATAACTTACTGCATTACCTTTTATAGAATGACTAAGGATTATTTTATGAAAAGGATTGTAATATGAAGAGAAAATGTCACATGAATTATTCCTTACCAGAATGACTTGGAGTGGTATCAGCTAATCTATCATTGCTACAATCGTCATAATGTCATTTTTCATAGTTCTTTCTCATAGACTATACTGGAAATTAATCAAAAATTAGAGGCATGTTTTACTGATACGAGAACGGAAGGGCAGGGCAAAAACTCCTTCTGCTTCTACATCTGTTACTATCACTCCTATCAGAACAAAAAAAAAATAGATCAAAAATTGGTTTGAGATTTTCTGAATTTCAAAACTTTTTTCAAAGCAATGACATGAACTACGTAGGGAACAAATACTCTCATGGCTGGTCCTCCTGTTGAAATGAAAGACAGTAGAAAGAAAGGTTTGTGTAGCATGTTTGTGATTCAGCATAAGCATTGTTATGAATGCTGGCAAACTCAGCAAGTGAAAGCAAAGATATTGCAATAAGGTATGTCTGCTTTAATACTACCACATCAAACCAAAAGATAAAATTCAATAAGAAATATTTTTATCTGACTTTTATCTCAAGACTGTATCTCAAGCTGCTTTCTCTAGTTCAGAGCTTTCAGATTTACTCTGAACAAGAGTTTCCAGACCTAGATCACAGAATGACAGTATGACAGAATGGTTAACGTTGGAAGGGACCTCTAGTCCAACCCAACCTACAGCAGACTCTACAGCCCCCCTGGGCAGCCTGTTTCAGGGCTCTGTCACCCTCACAACAAAGAAGATCTTCCTCACATGGAGACGGATATTTTAATTTATGTCCATTACYCCTTGTTCTGTCGCTGGCCACCACCAAGAAGAGATTTAAATGGCTGAAAATTGTAGCTCAGAACTATCTCGTCAGCTTCTCTTCAAACTTGAGAGAAAATTCTTCAGGACTTTAGGGAAGTAATGGTAGCTATTGCTAAAGCATTCTTGTAATTGTGCATGTTTCCAAAGTCAAAACCAATATCTCTTTTAAACCAGCTGCTCTCTTTTACCCCTGTACAATTCCAACTGACCCTTGTGTCACACTCTATTCACTACATTTGAAAGTTTTTGAAAACAAAAATGCACCAATACAATCTACAGTCTTCTTTTCTTTTTAAGAAATGAGAGTTCATAAAGGMTAAGRTTTTGTAGAAGCCACATTATAAAAATCTGTCCTAAAATGAAGAAAAGTCAGAAAAACTTCTCATTGGTGTTATGATGGTTGGGATGTCGAAATCTCCATTACATATTTTCCTCAGAAAACTTGAGTAGTTTTGCCTATAACTACAGGCTGTGATATCCTCACAGGAAAGAAATTCTTCCTCATATGCAGAYGGAACTTCCTGTGTTTCAACTATTGCCCCTTGTCCTGTCACCGGTCACCACTTAGACAAGTTTCGCCCCTTCCAACCTGTGTTCTCCTCTCAGATACTTAAACATTTTGATCAGATCTCTTCTCAGTCTTCTCTTCCCCAGGCTAAACAAGCCCAGCTCACTTAGTCTTTCCTCATATGATAGATGTACCAGTCCCTTAATCACTTTTGTCACTCTCTGTTGGACCCTGTCTAGAAGCTCCACATGCCTCTTGTCCTGGGGAGCTCAGAACTGCACACAGTACTCCAGGTGCAGCCTCACCAGAGCTGAGTAGAGAGGGGCAGAATCAACCCCCTCAACCTGCTGGCATCACTCCTCCTAATGTAGGCCTTAAAGGTTTGCCTTAAGGCTCCAAAGCCTTAACCACACCAGAGTCTGTCTCAGCATGAACCACTTTCCACTCCTTTTCCCTCTCTTCAGCTTGTACTTCCTCATTAACAGCTCAGTTTGAGGATAAGCCAAGGAGGGTCCTTGATTAATGATTATACATGGGCTATTTCAGCTGCAGTCTCCTTCACACCACATAAACAGCAGATGTGCTCTGAGCCAAATATCTGGATGCTTCAGAAATTACTTTCTTCAAATATCACTTTTTGATCTTCTCATAAACTTGCAATATCAATATAAATTGAAAGTTCAGAGACAGAGATGTGACTAGATGTGGCAAGGCCAGATCCCGTACTTACTGTCTCCTGCAGTGCAGGGGTAAATTCTTCCATACAATCAAATTGACGGAGGGCAAATCTTAATAATAGTTGGCTTGGGGATCAAGATCTAAAATCATTACTCACAACTAAAAAATATTTTTTGTTGAATATTCAGAAAAGAAAAGACTACATCCATAGAGAAGTCATGGAACACTTGCTGGTATTCTGCAAGTTTCATGACAGTATTGCAGAAGTGGCTATTGTATGCTCCATAATATATTTCTTATGCAGATTATAACTCACAATCCTGTTGAGAAAATGGTAGTTTATTTCAGTCCTGATGCTAAGTGGCAGTCTCAATACTTATTGAGAGCTATTGTGGATAAAGACCTGTGAGTTGCTGTGTGCTGTTAGCTAAATAAATAGAATGAAAACAGTGAATTTAATACGCCTGTCGCTCATTTGAAATAGTCCCCTTCCATTGCTGCAGGCTCTGAGGATGCAGTATAAATATATCAAGTCTTACATATTATGCCTGAAATTCATTCAATTCATCTTTTCTTCAAATTCTTTCTCTCCCTGTGTAAGGTATTTAGACTTTTTCCTGCTGTGGAGATTTACAGCTGATGAGCTTGTTCTAGCACAGGGAGCAGTACAGCAGATACCCAAGTAAGCACCGTGCTACTATGACRCTGGTCTCGCAGCAGGGATGCCCTCAGAGGAGTCCCCAGTCCAGGGGATTGGCTTTACCCCTGCCAGAAGACCAGACCATGTCCTGTGACTCGCCCATGTCTGTGACTGCCCAAGTGTCCAAGTTTGTKAGCTGTGCAGGACTGAGAATTTGAGTGGTCCAAGGCAGGCTCTGCATCTCCTCAAGGAAGACTTACCTTTGGAAGCTGACAGGAATTCTGCTGTCTAACTCAGTTAAAACTAGACAACATGGAAGCTGTCAACTACATCAGCTCTTTCCCAGTAGTTCAGGGTAATACTCTACTGGTAATGCAGGGAGCTAAGAAGGACTACCAGATAAATCTCAATTTCTTTTGGACATGTGAAGTTTCATGGAGCAAAAATAAGGTTTTGTTTCCCTAGTTTTGAGGGAAACATTCCTGATTTATAAAGGCACAAGTGTTTATTTGAGATTTTAGGCATAGTGAATGAGCAGCTCCAAGATTTATCTTCTTTTCACTGGGTGAAAATTCAGATGTCAATGATAACACTTTTAAATGTCAGCATTGTCAGCATTGTCCATTCCTTTCATACTCTCCAAGTACATGAGAAAAGAAAGGAAACATCCTATTTTGGAGAGCCAGACAATCCACTTTGAATGAGTGACAGCTCACTTTAGTGCTTCTTGTTGAAGGGGATTTGGACTGATTTCATTTCCTTGTAAGGAAGATCTGCTTTCAGAAGCTGGGAAGATGATATATTTGATAACTCCAAATGACACCGTCTCAGTGGCAGATTAAGTTTGTCATAAAATGGTTTGACATTGTAATCTTGATCCTACAGTCATTGAAAGCATACCGTATGACACGTTCAAAAGAATCATAAATGTGGTGAAACTGATGCCAGTAACAGCTGATTATGTTTCTTCAGTGGGCAGTTTCATGTATTCTCTAGTTAGGGATTGTCATTTATGCTCAGAAGTCTGAAGACGGTCAGAGAAAGACAGAAGCCTTCACAAGTAGAACTGAAAATTACTTTAAATTTGAAATTAAGTTCCTAAGTAGTTAGTACTCTTTCCTGGGACACAATCCAACCTTTGTTTGTGTCACAGAACGAGTGGCGGCGGGGGTGAGTGACAAAATGCACTTCACTCGAATGGAGAACTAACAATACGATTTATTAGTATAATAATGATTTCACGAGATTCTATGGCAAGATCACTTATTATTCACTGCATGCAGGCTCAAGATAATACACAATTATCTTGAGATACCCTCCCGTTGGGTCACGAGGTTCAGATTGGACCCCCTTGCTTTCCAGGCTCCTTCTGAGAGTAGTCTGGGTGCGGCTGGATCCAATCCTAGTCCCAGACCTGGTCAACGGTTTATGACTAAGGCTTCTTGTGCACAGTTACAAAGTAAAGTTAAAGAAAGCGCGCTATGCTCACTTACCACAAAACTGTCATGGAAAGGAGGGTCTCTCAACCTCAAGGAGTAACCTTGAGAGGCGTCCCTGCTCAAGGGGAGATCCTGCTGTGCAGGCCGCAGCTGTGCCAGGAGAGCTCAAGAGTACTCTCGGGCTGTCCGTGTATTTATGGAATAAGATGATTGACTTGTAGTCATATTTTTCATTTTAAAGACCTTGGCTAGTGTGCTAGCCTTATCTCCCCATCTGGGGTGCAGCCTTCAGGACTGTTATGTGAGAGAAGAAATCAGGATGGTGGCACCTACCAGGATTAGATAAATYGCTGGTGGTTAGCAAACTGAACAAGGCTGCATGTAAGGCACAGGTCAGGTTAAGCTGGGAATGGAGCATATCCGTCTCACTCCACCCCGTGACTACAGTCAATTCATCTTGTCTCCACAGAGTGGTGGTACGGTCACCTCTTGCCTCTGTGCCATAAATATCATATTGATAATTCCTGCACTCACAGGTCTATGGTAAGAGAACATTTTAGCATAGAGTATTTCTACCAGGTACCAATTTATACATTTTAGGTGGTTGCATTTGGGTTATTTGCTTCATCATGTACCAAACCTTTATATATAATGTAATTATAAGTAATAGACCTAATAACACTAGAGCTAGTAAAATCACAATTGGATGAAGCATGAGATTAAAAATTCACATTGCTGTTGGTGACCATCTGAGAAGAGTTTCCCACCAATGATGTTCTCCATCTCTTTTCACTCTCTCCAGAACACGGTGTATTTTTTCTGTATCGTGATGAAGAATGATTAGAGTTCTTTGTCCATTGTCTCTGATGCGTAACAGTTTTTTCATCAACATAAGGTCCATTCCGATAGGTGCAGGTAGCAAATCTCGATTTAATGTATACTTAGATTCGAACAATTTATAAGAAGTTACAAGGGCTGAATAATTAAAATCACATCCCATAATTTCAGAAAAATCACAAACACAGATATTTGAATGATTGCTTGTATCCACTCTAATATTATCGACAAGTATAGAATCACATACAAATACATCCGTTCCCTACATATATAAGTACAGTTTCAGGGGTTTCATCATGGTGTATTTCAAAATGGCAAATATTTTGCTGTGTATCAAGACAAATGTCTTGAGTTCTAATAGTATTACCTTCACAAATAAAGCCTTGTTGTTTCTGCACAGTACATGCATCAACATCAAAAGTTTGCCACTTGTTTTCATTTCGCAGGGCCCACACTCTATGTCCTAAGGCGTAGAGTACAGTCCCATTGTGATTTAATCCTAGTGCAATGATTGGATATATAGTGAATACTGAAGCATTTTGTATTGTCAAGACAAAAGCTGTAGCTTTATTGCTGATGGTATCATAAATTAACTAAATACCACCAAGACTGAAATGTTCTTTCAAATTTGTTTGCATTATCCCAAATTACTTTTCTAATTTCAGTGGGTAAGGTGCCTTCTTCACCTTCTCTTACAATTCCCGTTACTACAGATTGTATCCAGAGCTGAGCTTGGATGCAGCTAAGAGCTAGAGAAGTATTATTTTGAGTTACACCAAGTGCATTTACAATTAACTGGTGGTCTCTTTCATTAATCCTTTCCCACTGGGGCAATATATCAGATGAAAGCAATTGGTTAGTTCCCAGTGCTGAGAGAGAGGAATTCAATGGATGTTTTAATTTATGCAAATCACTTGTTGTGGTGCTTAGTTTATTTACAAGCACTTCAGCATCTATGTTATTTAAGGCTCCCAATCCCATCCCTATGATGCCAGTCACATCTCTCTCTGTTTGTATTGAAGGACTGAGGGTTTGCCTATGCAACCATGCTGACCATCTCACATAGGATGTCTTTAGAAACGGTGAACATGATGGGTTGATTGCAGATATATTAATTTACATCAATAGTTGTACTCATTTAAGGGATCGTGATGGATTAGATAACATTTGTTGTTGTCCTGTATTTTTATTACATATGGTCCAATTTCAGAAATATGTGAAGATGTATATTTCTTGTCCCTCACAGCTGTAAAAGTGTTTACGCTGGGGGAAGACATTACAGTTGGGATGGATGCTATTATGTTAGGCTTAGTAACGTCAATTTTAAATTTAAGTGTTAGCCCTATGCTATCGCAAGCCCAGAGGCAAACTCCAAAAACAGGTTGTACCAAAGTAAAATTGTACCAATAGTCCAATCTTTCAGTGGCACAAATTGTTTCTCCTTTTCCTCCTGATTCAGTTTCAGTTACAGATATTTGAGTTGCTGTTTCATAGGTGAATCCATTGGTCATCTGACATCCAATCTTTATCTCTTCTCCTGTCCTTCCCGGGAGTTGGAGGACTCGGTTAGTACTATCCCAACTCCATTCGTTTTGCAAGTATACTTTGCTTCCATGCATGACCACAGTTGAAAGGTCTAAGTTTTTTGTTAGAATGAATGCCCATACTCCCAGTATACTTAAGACGGGTTTGTGTCCGTGGCCACTCTGCGGTGCTTCGAGCATAGGTCCGAAGGGGTAGCATCGCCAGCATCTGGAACAGCAATATGAATACCGCATTTCCAGCCACCATCCTGTGTGCAGCTGCAAGATTAAATAGAAACTTGTCTCGGTGGGGTGAGGCCGAACAGGTTACCCCATTTAAAAAGGAGGAGATATCCATCAAGCACCAATTCTATGTTTTACACCACTGTTATCAGTAGCTTCCCRAKCAAGCGGGCCACGAGGTTTGGTTAGAGTCATAGGCACAGAACCAATAGATGGTAGATCGACCATCATGGGCTGTCCTGGCTGTAGTGTTGTTGGACATTCTCTTTCACCTGTAGGTGGAGCACTGGGCTCATTTTTCACAAAGAATGCTCGGTTTATAGGGCTTCCAGTGGGCCTGTAAGGATTATTTAATTGTTGAAGAATTGTGGAAGTCAGATATCCCACCGGGCCTTGCATGGGTCCAGACTCCTTTTTAACAACCCATTAGCTCTTTCTACTATCCCATTTGATTGGGGACAGTACGGGGTGTGAAATACCCACTGAATTCCTTCTTGCTTTGCCCAAGCTTGCACTTCTTTACGTGAAAAATGTGAGCCATTATCACTTTCGATAACATCAGGAGYAGGGAGATGTGAGAACCAAGACAACAGTCCTTGCACTGTACTCTGTCCATTGGCATTCCTGCATTTGGTTGCCATAAGCAAGCCGGAGAACACTTCCACTCCTGTAAGGATGTATTGATATCCTGGAGAGGATTTGAATGGTCCGATATAATCAATTTGCCACATAGACCATAAAGGTTTCCCCTCATTGATGTGCAGAGATGGAGCTTTAGCAGGATGATCTGTTTGTAACCTTAATCTGCATTGGGGACATTCTGTGAGAATAGTTTCACAGGTTTCCCGGTTTATGGGCCAGCCCCTGCTTTGTGCAGCAAAGTGCTTCCTTACCAGTGTGRCCTAGGTTTTGATGTAACCATTCTCCTAATCGATACCACTCAGGGTCTAAGGTGATTTTCCTGATTCTGGTTAACTCATCTACCTTTTGATTCCACTTTGTGCCTGGTTGATTGTCCTTAGCATGGGCTTTTACCCATCCTATTTTAAATGGTGTTTTTCTTGCTGAATCCGGCAGTAATTGCCAATCTTGTTTTCTCCAGACTGGAGTTCTGTTTACTTCCCAGTTAAGAGTTTCCCATTGACAAAGCCATTGTGTGGCACCAGCCCAGACAGCATAAGAGCCTACATATATAACATTTGCTCCATTTTGTGCAGCTAAAACTACTGCTCTTAACTCTCCCACTTGTGCACTGCCTTCATCTTCTTCTGTTACGTCTTCGCCAGTGGTAATATTTAATGCAACAGCCTTGTATAGCCATTTACCATTTACTCTTTTTGCTGAAGCGTCTGTAAATCTTCTGTTGGTGCACCATCGATAAGGGGTGGTGCATCCAGAACTGGCGAAGCTTTAAATGGTTGTTGTAATGCTAATGGATCTGTACTTACAGGCATCTGCAATTTGGAAATCTTAGTATGTCCTTCAGTTAACTGCATATTTTCTGCAGTTCCTGTTAGATAGGCATACCACTTTCTGATAGTGGGTTTTTGTGCAATTTCTTCTGGTGAAGCAGTTCCCTTTAGGATTGCTTCTAGTAGATTAAAGGGTCCTCTAGTTTGCACAGGTTGTCCTTGGTGTATTTTCTCAACCTGCTTAACTGCCCAAACTAAAGATAAAASTCCTTTCTCCCATTCGGAATATCGATGTTCTGTTTCTTTAAGTGCAGTCGAGCTAGACAATAAAGGTCGTTTTGGTCCYTCAGGGCCAGTTTGGAATAGGTTGCAGTAAGTAGCATGTTCAGCAAAACCCCATTCAGCTATAATAGGGTCATGGGGGTGTACTGGTCCCAGTGACTGATACGTTTTTAATTCTTCAGTCAGGGTTTTGACTGCCTCTTTATGCTCCAGCTTCCACTYYCAAGGTTTGCCTTTCCTTAAGAGTGAATATAATGGACGAGCAATAATAGAAAATCCAGGTACATGCTTTCTCCAATATCCTAAAGTTCCCATCAATTGTTGTAATTCTTTCCTTGACTGGGGAATTTGCAGCTCTTCAGTTTTTCTTAGGGTATCTAGAGGAATTACTGCACTGCCAGCTACCCCCCAAGTACCTAAGAACTTTACTTCTCTGCTTGCATTTTTCAGGTGGTACCTCAATGTCAGCGTCACGTAGTGTTTGCCATACTGCTGTGGCTGCCTTCTCAACCTTTTTGGGTGAGTCACCCCCAATTAGGATGTCATCTATGTGTTGGTACAATTTCACACCCTGTGGTAGTGAGACTGCCTGCAAAAGTTCAGCCAGTGCAGCATGTGCAATAGCAGGTGAATGTTTATACCCTTGTGAGAGTCAATTGAATGTGTATTGTATGCCATTCCACGTGAAAGCAAATTTCTCCCTAYCCTTCTCCTGTAACGGGACCATGRAAAACATGTCCTTTATGTCTAGTGTTGCCATCCATGGGTGTGCAGCTCCTTGTAAGGTAGCTATTAAGTTTGCAATGTTTGGTACAGCAGCTGTTAATGAGGCAGAATTAGCATTCAGGCACCGATAGTCAATTGTCAGTCGCCACCTTCCCTCTGGCTTACGAACAGGCCAGATAGGTGAGTTATATGGGGAGTGGATTTTGGAGATAATCTCCAAGTCAGCCATGACTTCAGAAATGCCACCCCGTGGGGCAGCAGAAATTGGGTATTGTGATACGTTAGTGGGGCAGCAGAAATTGGGTATTGTGATACGTTAGTGATTTTTGAATCAGGGAGTGCAGGGGCTGTGTGAAGTACGCGCATTGTAGCCTCCCGATTCCTACCCAGACTGGGGCAGGTGTTTGATCCAAATGACCACTCACTGCCATCTGTCAAATRCCAGGTTCGTCCATTTAAAACATCAAAGCCTAAAATATTTTTGTTATGATCTTTAACTGCAAAGACAGCAGTCGACAAGCACTTCTCACCCGGGAGCCATAGAGCGACCTTGGCAGTCTGGCACACAGCGCTTGCTCCATTTATACCAGTAATTGTAATCTTTTGCCGTCCAGGTTGCACTCGCAGCTTTTCAGCACTCTGTTGTGTTAATATTGAGATCTGTGCTCCTGTGTTTATTAAAAACTTTACTAGTTGTCGCTGAGGACCGACAGGAATTAAAATATATGGGCCCTTATCACTTATCCACTGATAAGACTCTACTTGCCGGACAGGCAGGCCCAATTGACTCCCCGGCGTTACTTGTTTTTTGAACTTGTTTCTTTTAATTCCTTTCTAGGTTTAGAGAAGGGATTGTTTCCCTTCCCAGGATCTGGTGCTGGACCTGTTGATGTACGCTCCCTCCTCTTATCCCTTCCTTGTTTCTGGAAAGCTTCAGTTAAACAGAGAATTATGCCTGTGGGTTGGTCTCGTAGAAGAGATCTGGGGCCTTTTTCCATAATTCACTCCTACTTTTCCTAAATCCAGTCTGAAAGTTTTGCTGTTCTTTCCCTTTGAGATTAATTTCAGTTTCCGGTTTTACTGGTCTCTCTCTGTGATTTCTCCTTCTAAGCTTAGAGTTTGCATTGCTGTTAGAATCACACCAACCCATTTCATGGCCAAGATTAGCTAAATTATACATTAGCCTAGCCCAGGTGGGGAGCTATCGATGAGGGTAGTTGATACCTAATTGCTCATTATATTTAATGGCCCGTCTTATGTTTTCTCGTTTGCCAACTAGGCAGTACTTAAGGACAACTGGAGCACCTTTTATCAGAGGTCTTAGCATTTCAGGATTCACTGTAGCAGATATGGGAGCGTTGTTAGCCCCTCGTTCATATATGGCCTGGATACAGGCGGTTTTTGTAACAGCAGTAGATATCTTACTCAGTGATGTGATAGGGATTATGGAGGGTTCATCTTGGTCCTTTTCATTTATTCCTCCAGCCCAGTAGGCCACTCGGCTGGTGATTGAGTGAGGARCATCTGTGGGKTCCGGTCCTAGGTTTAGGAAAACACCAGGGCCCCAATAGCCGTTTGCTTCGTCCCCACTGTTATAGACGAGACAAGCCAATTTTCTCATCTAYCGTTTAYTGAGTAAGCTGGGTACAGAGAATAACAGCGCTGGGGCAGCCTGGAGACAATCCYTCTCAGGCTCCCATCTTTTGTCTCTTGGRGCTCAGTATTTATAGTATATAGTTCTTCTAGTCCTTTCCTTCTTCCTTTCCGTGATCTTTGTGGTATTTCGATGTTATCAGTAGTCTCGGCATCCCAATGTTATCGGCATCCCAATGTTATCAGCAGGCTGGATGATCCTAGATTGTTTCCAGTGTTCCTCGATTGTTTCCAATGTTATCAACAATCTGGGTAATCCTTGATTTGAACGGTAGACTCAGCATCTTCGAGTTCCGTGGTATTCCCCAGAAGTCAGTCATGCTTGTAAATCTAAGTAAGCTGTTCCTGCTTATAATCGTTATTTCCTAGTTTTGATTGACTTTAGGGAACAAACATTTCTTACACCAGGAGAGCTCAAAGGGGCTCTCGGGCTGTCCGTGTATTTATGGAATAAGATGATTGACTTGTAGTCATATTTTTCATTTTAAAGACCTTGGCTAGTGTGCTAGCCTTATCTCCCCATCTGGGGTGCAGCCTTCAGGACTGTTATGTGAGAGAAGAAATCAGGATGGTGGCGCATACCAGGATTAGATAAATTACTGGTTAGCARACTGAACAGGGCTGCATGTAAGGCACAGGTCAGGTTAAGCTGGGAATGGAGCATATCCATCTGAGTTTGGTGCCAGTATGAAGGTAGACTTCCTTGCATTTCTGCACTGGTAATGCAAGTTCTCTTTGAAGAAGGTGCTGCTCTTGTGTTCATACTTATCTCTATCTTTCTCATTACCTTTTTTCTCTTGTATGTTCAGAAAATTCTTCTGTGATTTATCAATTTATCAAGTGAAGGAATAGAAAATTGTTCACCTTTAATACAAGTTGGCTGAAGATAATATTCAATAACATTGCTACTCTTTCTCCTAGAAGCAAAATAGAAAATAAGGAATGATTTGACCTTGGAAAACAGCAAATAATTTGGAAGRCTAGTTCAGATCCAAGAGAAATATTAGGACATGAGAGACAGAACTCCAGATTACTTATAGAAATGCTGTCTAGGAGTTATAATAACTAGTATCTGATAATGACTATTTTCTTAATGAAAGCAGAGTTTAAAACTTATTTTAGCAATTATCTACAATAATCTCAAGATTTCTTCCTTGGTGTTTAACTGTTGGTTAGTTGTTTGCTCACTTTCCTGTCTTTTCCTTCTATTCCTAATTTTTTCTTGTATTTTATTCTCTTTTTGTCCTCCAATAAGATGCTCATTTAGATTAATCACTTTCTAACTCAATATAATTGAGTTATGCTTGTAATATGCTCAGTTTGTCATCCACTTGATAACATTACCATGAATAAAAGTAGAGATTAAAAAAAAAAAAAAGGTATGTAGTTATATAATCTGGGTACCATAACAGAGMTGAGGTGACTAGTACGAAGCAGAGAAGGTATTAGAGAGCACAAAACGATGTTCATTATTTGAAATAAAATWTTCACATTTTCCTTTAGCTAAATCTGAAATTCTAAAGGCTCTTTAATAGAGACAGGTCTGAGCAGGACTGGGTTCCAAAGACAGTTTTTGATGGATATGGGCCAGATGATCCTTTACAACCTCAACCATTCTGTGAATCTGATTCTGTGATATTTCTAAAACTTTCAGATTTAYAGTGTGTTTATCTGTAACAAATTCAACATTAAATAGATGAATCTTCCTATAGGAAAATTACTATACCTTTCTCTATGATAGATTCAATATATTTCATTCTCCATCACACATTAGCAAATGTATCATAGCTTATCAGCTCTCTTGGAAGGAAGATACAAGTCTTTATCTCTGTCATTTTCCAGTTGAAGTTGTATCTTAATTTTACTGCAAAATATCTTTATTATTAGAGCTAGAAATTTTCTCCTAACTGGACGACTAATCAAAGCTGTGAGATACTTAAGCTTAGGTGGCTAATCAGAGCTGCAGACTGTCTGGTTGCTTAGAGCTAAACATGCTTTCATGTTCAGCTGAATAATTAGAATTCAACATTTTCCTGTGAAAAACAAGATGCTTGGGGCCTAATTTACAAAATATTGAAGTATTAACAGCTTGAATGCTCTGCCAAACCAGGGAGGAAAAACTAAAGAGCCCCCAAAGTAACTAAGCTTCAGATTAGTTTTGATTTTACTCATTAGAAGTTTATCTTTTTATATTAATTGAAGCTGTGAGGCAGTTGTCTGTTAAACACTGACTGTGCTCCTGAGGGATTTCATCTCCTTCAGCCAGGAAAGTTTAAAAATAAATGGTTAAGATCAGATGCAGCTGCTACTGTCATGCTAAATAGCAGAGTAATGGAGGATTTTTATCCTCAGTGTATAATGCTTCCTATTTCAAAGTCTTTTACAAGTACTAATTTACCCTAGAAATACTCTTCTGAGATAGCGGTTAAGATTCCATCATAGAGAGACCTCAAAAAGTAGCTTCCTTTCAAGTTCTGACTGTATTTGATTCTAAACCAATGTCCCACCAATCCTTCRCCTGGAATCACAATCATTTTGAGTAAAATGATCCAAAAAGTGGATAAGATTAGATACCAGAAGTAGATACCCAAAATATTTTCTCCCAAGATCACACAAACAAATTTGTACAGCTACCTTTTAACATTTCAGTGTCATTTAAGGAATTTCATAGGATGCRTAGAGTCAAATCATTTGATGATATGGTGCTAAAACATCCAAACCAAAGGCAAATGTCATTCCATACTGATAGTTTGGGTCTCAGATAGGTTCTTACTGGAGAAATGCATGAAAAGTAACACGGAACACTATGGCTGAAGTACCTTCTCTTCAAGAATTGATTGTTCAAAGTTACTTTGTCTGTCTCTGCATGRCACTTGTCTCTGTGTTCACATAAACAGAGTGATCAAGACAACAAACTTTTCATTAGAAATGCAGGAGATGAGCTGAATATTGTTATCCTAGCACAGTACTAATCCCTCATATTTCATCGTGTAAAGCATATTGTGATTTAAAAATTTCGAAGTCCATTTGCTGGAACAACCTAAACTAGAGCATTTCCCCTCAGAATTCACYTCCAGAGGGAAGCCTGCCCCACCAATGAATATTTCTGTAAGGCAGAAAAAGCTGGTTTCAGACAAAGCCTTGTCAAGGCTACGAAGGGAGATACAGATATCAGAGACATCCTTGTTAAACAGAAAGAGTAGAATACTTATGCAAGTCACAGAATTCCTRGAGACGTAATTGGGAATAGGATTTTTTCCCTTGGTAAGGTTGCTTGAATTTCACTGGAGTCAAAGCAACAGACTTGAGTAGTTTATGAATAGATACAAAAGTATTAGAATTTATAATCATGAATGAAATTTTAATCAAAACTGTGGGTGCAAGGATCCTCTCATAGAAAGCTTTGGTTACTTATCTCTCAAGAATTCAGCATCTTTAGAAGACATGTTTTTACTGTTTTCTTTCCATTTTTTACTATTTCTTATTAAGAGCCTCTACAGGGCTCTTTATGGTCCTTTAAGAAGAAGGAAAAACAGGCACAATGTCTGTCTTTACTAAAGGGTAAAAGAAGGCCCTAGAAAAGATAGATCAAGTAGGCTAAGCTAAGATCAGCAGGCTAAACAAGACCAAAATGTATTTTGTTGAAAGTCAATCATGAAAAACAGAAAGGATTACATCTATACCTAAAAATAAGACAAAATTAAGGGCTTTTGACATTGCTTGGAATGATATTCTCATCAGTCAGCCAAAGAATGGTGTTCTAGAAGTAATCACTATSATATAATACACAATTCATTGGAAAACATCCTCCTTAGTGAGTAATTTTCTGTGTCATGGTGACATTAGGAATGCCTCAGCTAAAGCAGTGTGTCTGATTATCGACACTGGCTTCAAGAAAGATACAGGCAAACCAAGAACCTGACGTCTATAATCAGCACTAATAAAGTCTTATAAAGCGGGAACCTACAATGACATGTGGAAGGATTTGGATTTGGTTTAGAACAAAAGAGAGAAAAAAAAAAAGAAGATTGAGAGATGACAAGATAATTGCCTTCCAGTCTATAGAGAGATGATTGGCTCAAAGCGTTCAGAACATGAAGGAATCAGCTCCATTTGCATCAGACATGCTCTTAGTGAGATACTGTAATTTTAAACTGACAAAACACCAGAACCAACCAGCAAAGAGAATGTTAAATCTCCCTCAGCGGAGATTAACTTTTGCCCCTAAGGTACCTAGAAAGATAACAATTATGTGACGGTGTACATCAATGGCTTTTCTGCCTGTGGAAATATTGGTACCATGTTGCTGGCTGCAGCAGGATTTTGGGATCATCCAGCTTTACTGTCTCACAGCAGCAAATTCTGATCAATGGAGCTTGATCCTGAGGTCTACCAACACCCTTTCTCAAAGTTAAACTGATGTCCATAACAAGTACCCAAAAGCTGTGGCTTGAGTTTTGGGTAAGTTCTTCATGTCAGCTGAGGAGGCTGAGCCCCATGAGCTGAGGATTGGGCTGAGCTCAGCATAGGGCTCTCTGCTTATGCTGAGGAGCAGTCACAAATGTCAAGGGCTTTGATAGCAAGATTTGTCTTTGAGATTTGACCTTCACCTGTCTTAGGCACATCCTGTCTGCATGGCAGCTGCTTCGAAGGTCCCGTTACATGGSACAAGGACTCTGACTCACACCCAGCAGATTTCCCACACAAGTAGCCAAAACCTGCATCAGTGGCCCATGGTCTCTGCCTGAAGCAGGGGATGCTGTGGCCATCAAATGTAGTCATGCCCATGGTGAGAATGGGGATCACTACTATTATAGGTATTATTCCTGCTGATGCTTCGCTGCTTGGGCAACCTTTGCTTTAAAGCCAGCTTGTTCCTACTGATAACAAACAAATCCCTCATGGAGAGCAAAACAGTATTTTCCTATTAAAAGCTATTCTACCACTGATGCATAAGAAAGTACTTTAGCTAAGTGTATTCTTATTAAAAAAAATCATATCACTAACAGCACTAACATCAAATTGAATAGGACTGTGATGACTTCGTTACTATATTTGCTCACAGCTCAGAGTAAAAGCGTAACAGTGAAATGAGGTTAGTGTTTCAAGCCTTTGTACAGGGCTTGTCTGTCACACTGTCTGGGTCATGGTGACTAATTTCTCCTGGGTGCTGGGGAAATATTTCTGGAAAATCTCCTGTCCTTTCCAGGCGTGTTAAGTCAGCTTTGTGATTTACAACTGGCCTTTAATTCTTATTTACTTCAGACTAAAGAAATAAATTCACCAGCTAGGGCGTAGAAGCATGGAAAAGGGAATCACCACGAAAGACAAGATTTAAAGCAGTTAGACACAACTCTGTTATCAAAGTCCTGCAGAGGAAAGCAGACAAAATCCAGAACTCAAGTGACAGAAAACAGACATGAGCAGTAGGAAAGAAAAAAAAAGAGAAGCAGGCAATCGGGTCAGGACCCAAAAAGCAGGAGGTCTAATTAATTTCAGATCTAGATAAGTTGCTAGATTTTTAGACATGATTATTTAGAGTGTTGTTGGTGATATCTACTTGTCATCACTGTTGGAAGTGAGCCTGAACAAAACCACTGCCTCACTTAAGGAATAAAGGCAAGCTCTCTCAATGAACAGACYGTGTCTGGGCTTTTCACTTCCAAGTGTGCTTTTCACTTCCAAGTTATTAATCCAAGCAATAGCACTCTAATTCTTTAGCTCTTATCTGGCATAAAATACTGTGGCATTCAAATGTCRTAACATATAATAAAGTGTTAGAATATCCCTTAATCCAGTAGAGCTGCATTAGCAATGCTTCTGCTGGTGAACTATTCCTCATTTTGCGCTTACAGAGCTATGGAATATTTATATATCCTCCCATGCCTGCATTCACTCCAGCAATGATGCCAAAATAAGGGTGTAAGTGGTGTACATTTGACACAGTTAGTTCCATACCACTTCCTAGCTTAAAGTGGGCCTCAGGCTGTCTTGTGAAATTTTCTCTTTCCAGGATTTTCACGTTACATGACAATATTCAGAGCCAGTTATAGCTCATCTATATCATCAACCTTCTTTAAAATTCTCCTCCATATAAATCAATATTGTTCAATGGTCTATTGTCCGTTTTATCTGCACGTGTTTTCACGCTGTCTCTGCAATCACCAATCAGTCACACAGAAGGCTGGAAGCATACATTGCACTCTTAAGGATTCAGTCAAGTTAAGGATTCATGCACACCTGCCATGAATTGTTCCRTGTTCCGTGCTCAAAAGCCATGTTAGATCAGGAGATCAAATATTTTTGCCAGGCCAAACGAATGGTTACTGTGCATTACTCTAGATATAGTCTTTGCGTTATGAAGTACACCATAAAGAAAAAGTCTTTTTTTTTTTTTATTTTGAAGAAAGAAAAGAAAAAAGAGGAGAGGTAATAAACAGGCTGCTGAGAACCCTCTTTTCTGTTGTAACAGGAGAAAAGCAGTAAACGTGGGCCCTTTCAAGAGTCAGAGGAATAAGGCTATTGGACTTTATTCCTACAGATGTGATATTTTTTGGTCATAAAAGATCTCCTCTTGCTAAGCTCTTTATTTTGTACTTCTTTTCAGATTGATCTTTGTTTCCTTCTCCCCTCGGCCCTTCTTGTTCCCTGCACAGGTGCAAATCTCTCTAGGTAGATAAAACTATTCAGATCAACAGTGAGRAGAAAACAAGCTCTTGTAAGCTGTTTTACTGCCAGTAAACCTACATGAAAAACACAGAAGTTATGTGTTAGTTTTGACTTTCTTTAATACTTTGTCATGTTTTGACAGCAGAAAAGGAAATTTTCTGAGAATTTTTTCTCTATTTCTTCTTTGTCAGCCAAGAGAGCTGATACATAAGTAACTCTGCACAAATGAAAACAAATAAATGCAAAAATAAATCTAAAAATTAAATCCAAACAAACAGAAGTTTAAACTGATAACTGGTGAAACTAGAATGTAATGCAAAGCTGAAATTCATCCTATACGCTAACCCTCAGTGCGTGCTAGCTGAGTCGTTTCTGCTTGCATGTGTTGTGAAAATRTTGCAGTTTGGAAGCCGTAGTGGTGGGGAGCGGGGGAAGGAGACATCAAATTAGTATCGGATTCAYAAACAGTCTATGGACAGTAGGTCCGATCGCCTTCCTGGGAGTGAATTGAGTTCCCAAATAGMGTCRTCCAGTATAAGCTCAATTCTGGCAGTATTGGATTCACGAACAGTCTGTCAATTGTAGGTCCGATCGCCTCCCCTCCAAAYRAGTAGTYGAGTTCACAAACAGTGTGATTTATTCAAATGCAACATTTACAAAGCAGGATTTGGATGTCAGTACAGGAAATTCTCTACTACAGCATGGGTATTTTTAGCTAGCTCTGATGTACAAATGTGCAATCATCACTCACCCCAGAAGATGGGAGAGGGCTCTCAGCCTCGAGTCTCCTCAGGTGGCGTCTCAGYCCAGGGGAAGGGAAGGGGGATCAGCCTGTCGACTGACCCAAGATTTACGATGGAATCTTCCCTCTCAGTWGTTAGTCTTCTCAGGCAATGTTCCAGTCCAAGCAGGGAAAAGTGGGAATCAGCGCACTGACTGACCCAAGAGTGATGGTGGTTTCTTTCCCCCTCAGTTCTTAGTCTTCTCAGGCAGCGTCTCAGCCTGAGGGGAGGGAAGGGGTATCAGATCCAGAGTTACGATGGAATCTTCCCCTCACAAGTTCATCCTTAGTTTACCTTTTATACTTTTCTTTAYGTTCAGGTGGAGCTTGAGTGACTAGAGTCATACTTAATATTGTTATTGATTGGTGAAAAAGTTTCTCACTTTCATTTAAAGGTACAGTCAATCGAAAATCCAGAGCGCATGCTCAGTGAGGGGTGGTCATACCTCGGAGGCGGGTAACTTTTGGGATGGAGGTGTGTGTTGGCATTATAATGAGCGTATAATGAGCAAAGTTCAAGCAAAGTTCATCCGAAAGGAGTGATTTGCCACTTTTCTGGCTCAGCATTGGACTTTTTATCGTATATCTCCCATTGGACAGCTGCTGTGTGGCTTATCAGCGGCCCAGCACAGGGAGTGCAACAGTGTTTGGCCGCRGGGTCTTCACTCCGCTCCATCCTCCGCTACTCCCCTTTGCAGCTGCGAGGAGCACAGATTGTGTTGCCCAGGCAACCGTGGAGGAGCAGAGTCYGTGCGTACCAGCCATCCTGGAAGTGGCAACTGGGTCTCACCCCAAGCAAGGTGCTGCAATGCCAGAACTTCTGTTAGGCCCTAGTTTTCCAAACAATTCCTCCACAGCAGGCAGAGCTGTAAGTACACAGAGGGCAGTCAGTGTCTCAAGACATGGGTCCTAAACACCCGATGATGTGAGGGACTGATCTTGCCAATATTTACTCATTGGTATGCAAGTGAAAAAACCAAAAGCCCTAATGGCAAAGAGACGCTCGATCAGGATGGAGACCCTGAATGTTGTCTAGGACCACGATGTTGATGTTCTTTGTCACACCATTGCCAGGAATGGCTCTCTCCCACCATGTCCCTGACAWTATTTACAGTTCATAAAGATCATTGGGTTTAAGGGACAGCAAGGCTGTTCACAAAATGAAGCTGGATAGTTTCAGCCAGCCACCTGCTCTGACACGGCCAGAAAGCTTAAAGCTCAGGTCTTCACAATAACTGAAGCTGTGTTTATTTCAGTATCCTTGCTCTCATATATATTTTTACTAACTAACCAGGTATCTTTTGATTTTGGGGGCACCACATCTTGATTGTGTCCTTTTTTTCCTGATTTATCACACTCAGGGATTTTTTGGGGACAAGCATATTGCAATTTATAGTAAACCCCAAATAAAATTATACATGCAATGTCAGATGCTGTAAAACTGATGGGAAAAAAAAAGTGAGTAAGCCTGAGAAAAGCCTCAAGGATTTCTGCATCAAAGAATAATATTTCAGCAAGAGTACTGAAAAGAAAGCAAATAGCTAATTAGGGTTGGACTTGATGATCTTGAAGCTTTTTTCCAATCGTTAAAATTCAGTGACTTTAAATATGACAAGACTCATGGAGAAAGAAAAGGAAAGAAAATAGGAAAAGCCTTGAGCTATGAAAGAGAAGATAAGTCTTAAACAAACCAGTTGGTGAAGGGCCCCTGTGAAGAGCTTAGGCAGAACTCAGTGACTCCAGTGCCACCCCGACAGGGCACTGCCAACCCTGGTCACTAGACACTCTGTGCATCCTAGACACCAGACTCTGTGCACTAGACACTCTGTGCATCCACCCTGCAGGTTCAACAGGCTGCAAAGGAACGGTCAGGGCTGCAAGGGCAACCTACGACAACTGAATAGCTCTAACAGCCAGCAACTCCTAAAGCACTTCAGGCAAAGCCATAGGCATCCACTACTAACATGGGAACGTCCATGGATGGGGAATATCACACACAGCCACAGTGTTCTCGTTGCTCTTGTTTTCACTAAGAAGTCAGACTTCATTCCTATTTCAAAGCTTTATTTTGTTCCTGTCACTGGAAGGAAAGCTAGCCCCAAATGGCCTGCAGTTTAACCCAAATCTGCAGCCTTTTTACACCTCCACTCTTTATGTTAGGAGAACACTCATGTCAGCAGCTAGCGCTGGCTCTGCTCATTTTCTTTCCTGTGGGTAAGAATTTAGCCACAGTTCTTAGAGCTAAAACAGTTTCTCCTGGAAGGTAAACGGATAAATCAAAAAAAAAAAAAAAAAAAAAAGAAAAAAAAAAAAAGAAAAATCTATTCTCTAGTGAAACTAGGGTAAAACTTCTCAAAATTTTAATATTCTGATGCCTGACTGGAAAACAAATATGGACCAGCCTTCAAAGAAGCAGCAAAGGGACATCCCCAGGCTTCAAGCACGAAGCTTCTGGGCTCCTGTAACAATTTTGCAAAGAACAGAAGTTAAAAAATAAGCAGTTGAGGAACATGTGGACATATCACCTCTTTCTTTCTTCACACCATTCTGTAACTATAAACTAACTGTAAACTCTGAACTATAAAACTAATGCAGTTAAAAACACAGATCTTTTATCAGCATATAGAGTTTTCTCTATAGAGGGGTAAATTAAATGTGTCACCATGGGTTCTCACTTGCCAGCAGAGCATATGCTATTCCCTGCTGGAAAACAAACACATGGATGTAAAGACAGGACATACTGTCTTAACTGCATTACTCCCCTGCGATCCATGTGATCACTCACATGATCATGACTGAAATGTATTTTTAATTTCTCACTGCATTAATTCTAAATCAGCAATGTGACATGATGTCAGTGCTTTCCATTTATGCCACTTTTCTTTCTAGGAAAGGGCAGCATTAAAAACTTTGGTCAGGGAGGTCAGGCTTGGCAAAGGTTTGGAGACACAGAAAAGCAGCACTCTCCTGTGCAGCTGGTCACTCCTGCTTTATTACCGAGATAACTCATAACTTCCCATGTTGGTGCTGTAACATAAGGTCAATGGCAACCCAAGCCCCAACAGCTAAGAAATCGCATCCCTCCTGGAACGTTTGGAAAGGCCACTGTTCACTGGGTTTCAGGGAAAACAACCACCCCACGGTGCTCCAGAGAGGAGGAGAATCAAGTTTTCTACCTAATTTCTCTGACTCACAGAGAAAACAAAGAGTTTTTAAGGAAAAGGCCCAATTTCATTCTAAACGAAAGTGAAGATCCTGTGCTGCTCTGGGCGAGTGTCCCTAAGACAGAGCTCCAGACATCTCTGCTTAGAACTCGCTGCTGCAGGCAGCTTCACTGCATTCTGTACTGACAGAAGAAATCTTATTTCCTCCGGAAAGGAAAGAGAAGAATGGAATGAATCATGTACAAAAATGTTTCCTTCGCTTATGAAGGCAGGAAACATACATTCTGTATTTCATGACTCTGAATGATGTCTCTAAAGGAATCCTTGAATGGCCCCGTTTAGGTGATTAGTTAATGCTGTGGAAGAATTAGAAAAAAAAATGCGAAATATTTTAGAGTCTCAGAAAAAGAAGTGCAAACATCAGAAAACAGATGCTACATAACTAATAGGCAGCAGACGTAAATAAACAAGCTCCCTTTAATCTTCTCTGCTTCTGAACCTTAGAAGATTCAGAAGATTTGAAGATTCAGATCTTCTGAATCTTTTTTTTTTTTTTTTGTAGAGTTGTTTCCTTTTTAAGGGCTTATCCTCTGTGGGTTTCGTTTTGTTTTTATGCTGGATGCTAGCCTGATTTTTGTCTTTCAAATGGTTGTTTATTGACTCAGCTGGTTTCCTGAAGCTCCAGCATATGGACATCTGAGCCCCAGCAGGCTCATACACATCAATCCTTACAGTTATTAATCTCCCTATGCAGTACAGCCATTTGTAACCACTGCCACACAGCTTGTTTTTTCTCCTTCTCTTTTACACACGGTCCCATACATATAAACGCAAATGATAATTAACTTAAATTTGCAGACAGAGAGCATTAAAGTACACCAGTTTCCAACATATACAGATATTTTATTTTTAGTGCACAAAACTAAGATAGCTGAAAACAGAGAAAAAAAAAAGTGCTGATATACTCCTTAGAAAAAAAGGTGAAAAGGTGAAATCACAATTAAATAGCTTTTTAGCGGTTTTTGGCTTAAGGTGAAAAGGCAGAAGATTTTTCTTGCCTTTTTTTTTTATTTTTTATTTTCCCTTTTTTTAATCCCAGCTGTCATGCTGGACGCAGAGAATCCTGGCACTGCTGAGAACAGCCAACACTTTCCAAAGCAGCTTCTTATCTATGGTAGTTGTAGGTTTAATTTTAGACAGCAGGGAGTCTCTGGAGCTGTGACAGGGAACAAACAGCACAACAGGAATAACAGGGATCACCCCCGCAGCCAGGCAGCTGCACTGCTGACTTACCTTTCGCTTGCCAGATATGCACTTTAATGCCATTTTGCTTTTGCTGTAAAATGAAGCTTTCTGCTGCCAGGTGCTCTGTTATCCAGCAATAGCTTCATAAGTACAACTAGACATTGACGTAATGCTAACAACTTTATATAGAGAGGAAATATAATCCCTGCCTGCCCATCCAGTACGGATTGGAACCTACCTTTCTACATTGTTTCTGTGTCCTACTGCAAATTGCAGTCACAGACTAAAAGCCCACCTGATGGAGCTGTATCCAAAGCCTAGTATCACCCAAAAATGAGTAAAATCAAGGAGTAGAAAAGGTATGAAGTGATTCATTAAAYGCATCTGTGGTGAGGAACACCTCTCAGGGAGGACTGCAACCATTCTAGCCATTAATACTGTGTTGCCGCTGCTGGTAACAGGCCGTGAACTTTGCACTCAGTTTGCAAGGCCTCAGGACTTGTGTGGCTTCCTCTGTGTGAACATCTCTTGACCTGTCTGCAGCCTTTTCTACTTGGCTTCGCTGTGACAACAGTTTAATTGACCTGTTGTCAATAGCTACTTTTTGTTTGTTGTGTAGCACAACCATAGTTTACATCATCTACAGAGTGCAGTAACAGGCAGACATTTTATGCCGAATGAGGTGTTTATAACTAACATTATGATGAAGTATAGAGACATCAAGAACTCAGGTCATCAAGGCTACAAAAAGCAGAGACAGGAAGGGCAAAGTAGAGGAGCACATACCTGAGATGGTGAAAGATGGAGCTTGGCACTCAGGCTCCAGAGTTAAAATGGAGCCATGGTCCATGGCTATCAACAACTCACATATGGCCAGCTCAGGAAAAGCAGACCTGGAGTTGGACAGAGAGAGCAGAGAAACACTACCAAACACACAGAGAAGGCACAACGTATAGTAAAGTGGAATCCAATGCCGGCTTATGGGCCAGTGAAAAAATGTGTGAAAGACTGTTTGAAAAAATATACAAATGATGCCAAGTGCATCCTAAGCAAGGAAGAAGTCATCGTCATGACCATCATACTCCTCCCAGGGAAGAATCTGGATGTTTTCAACATGTTGTAACACCAACTGCTGCCAACACCAAAATGAAACSACCAAGTGTAAAACTCAGGGAAACAGAGGAAGGGTGAGCAAAACTTCAGAAAAAGGGGTAGAAACTAAGTGTGTGTATAACAGATCTACCCTAATAAAGAAATCTTGACAGTCTTACTCAAATTCARTTATACTAACAGCAAATTCTTAGCTTTACGTTATACGTAAGATGTGCTTCCACTTTGCCCATGAGGAAGATTTGGAGCATAGCAAGAGCTCAGATAAGACAATGATATTTCTACAACGCCGTGAATCTCTTTACAGAAGTGGTCTGGTGAGTGAGGCAGCAGAAACCCCAGGGCATCTCCACCAGCAAGCCCGAGCCATGACCAGCAATGACAGTTCGTGCTGGTGCCTTCCTGCTTTCGGTCCAGTTTGCAACCACCAATACCCAAACCTGAAAGCAGCCGTCTGCTCTGCAATTTAAGCCCCTGTCTACTGTATCTCATCTAAGCAAGTCCTTACTCTTGCTAAAATTAGATATTGCAAGAAAATGCCTTCACAAGAGCAGTTTTTACCTCTGTTTAGACGGTCATCMGCTCTTGATCAGATCAGCAGCCACTGTTCCCAGGCTCTTTACGACTAGATGTATCCATCTTGTACCTCACGCCCACATTATAGACAGACCATGTGCCAGTTTAATTCAGTTATTCAGAAAATTCCAATAAACAGTTCAACCCCAAATTACCATAAGGTACTCTATATTTATTAAGAAGGACACATAGAACAGAGGAAGAGAATGAATAGCTTCAAAGAGAAAAACCATCAAAGGCCAATCAGCAGCAATTTCAGTGATAAAGTGACTGTATCTGTAATTCAACGGTTCTTTTGCTCTTCCCACTCAAAACAACTTGTTTTGATAAAAACAAATGCTTATTGCTCTTGCTCTTTCAACTGAAGGCATCTGTGCAATATTTGGTGTCTGAGATGTTTAATTTTGGTGCAATGCAGTTACAAGAAACCACATATTTAATCCTCAGCAGAAGAAAAACTCCACAGGCTTCATAACTGATGTTCTCAGATTGGCAGTTTATCATGACTGATGTGGCAGTGAATTTATGCCAGACCTGCAGATGTTTACATTTCAATGTAGTACAACAACAAAAATTGGGAAAACAATTTAAGGGGAATATAAGGGGAAAACAGTTGACAATAGGAAAACATGATAGAAAACCAGGAGAAAAAAAAAGATAAACCAAAGCAAATGATATGCATCCATGCATCCCAAGGGGTCTTCTAAATAATAATCAGGATCTCTTCATATTAATTGTGAAAATGAAGTTATTTTCAAGTCCAACTCCACATTTAACACACATGAAATTATTTCTACTCTAGGTCAAATAGCCAGCTTCCCAATATATATAAATTCATAAATAGGCAACATTTTTTAAAAAAAATCTAGTTAAGAGATATGCTTTGATGCCAGAAATACTAAAAGAAGATTCTTTCTGGAATTCATTGCACCTTTCATGTTGCCTTAGCATACTTTGGAATATAAATGTGGATGTATACAGATTTAAAAAAAAAAAAAAAAAAAAAAAAAAAAA
>NW_020454339.1:156113-187300 GCF_003342845.1 Nothoprocta perdicaria | reverse complement strand
TGCAAGCAGGGCACTAAGAAAAGTAAGCAGATACTCACATATGTAGCATAGCACACACTAACAAAAGTAACATTACAGTTTATATATATATATATACACACACACACGCATTTATTTATTTCCAGTATCTTGTACTGTTCTGAGCAATTCCTTGCAAATGCTAGTTAAACGAGATTGCAGAACAAACAGATTACATGGAACATTATGCTGAGAGTAAAATATTTCATAAAATTATTGCATTTGCAGGTCTAAATCTGAACCTGTTAATTACACCTATCATCATATTATGAATGTCCTCCAGTTATGGTAACATGGTAAAAGTCTGTAAAATAAACTACGATTTCAGAAGCAGTTTAATCCTTTATTTTTAAAAGGAAGGCCTTCAGCAGATAGTTCTCAAAGTAAAATAGCACTAAACTTTGCATATGRCATTACTGGAAAAGGCTTAGTTAATATCTGATTCTTTCCCCTCAAAGTCCCCAGCTGCACAAGCCCTCTCTTGACCCTGTTGTTCTTTATCCATAGCATATGTGCGAATACATTTCATAATGGGGAAACAAAAACCCCAAATCTCACCAGATTTCCAGAAGGCTGTTGCAAATTATATGTATAACACATACTCCTAAAACAAACTATAGAAACACTTCATAATAGCCCAAGTATGGTGTTTGTTATTTAAAAAATTATTTCATGGACTGCCAGTGTTAAGACCACGCTCCTTTTGATAGAAGGGGATCAAACTTTTAAATCTCTCTTATTTCAATTTAGCGATGTATATCTGCCCACCAAGACCAGCACTGCTACTGTAACAAAAACAAGGGAAAASAGAAGGATATGGACAGAAAAGCACATGAAAATCCTGGAGCACTGATTTGTTACCACAGAGATCACACGTGATTACACATATTTTCTACTACCACAAAATAGGAATTTCTTGTTTCTGCTTTTATTTAAATAGCCCCTGAAAGATAGAAGTTTTAAATGGGAAGCTTTAAATGAACAGAAATCCTTTAAAGTAATTATAAAAATCTTTATTAATAAGATTTACCATTTTTTCCATTCCTTTGGAACTTGTAGAAGAATACATGATACATTCCAAATAGACAGTTAGCCAGGGAAAACATTTTAAAAGAATGATTGAAATAAATAATGTAAATGTATAACAGCCAAATAGTTCCTTAGAAATTCTGTAAATGAATCTCAGTTGATTGGTGCCTCTCAGGAAGTACTGTGGCTTAACATGAAAGATTCCAAGAAGCAGAGTCCTAGAAGAGTCAGGCTATTATTTTCAGAAAATCACTCCTTTTAAATACTTGCATAATAATTCATATTCTTTGTATGGAGTCTGCATTAAAATGCTAAACAAATAAGCCTTAATTTTAAGTGAAAACAGAAATGGAAATGCTGATGACAGTAAATGTCTCCCCGTGGCTTGTAGCCATTTAATTACAGCAGCTTGCTGCACAACAGCACGCAGCTTCCTCAAGGCAACAAGTCTTTTAAATACAGCACTCTTAATACATTGAGAAAGGAAAAACAAAACAGATTCTGACCTATCCTTTGTGGATGCCAGCACCATTGCCCACTGATGAGCAACTTTTTCTCCATGTTCAGTTGCACCTGTGAGCAAACATGGGACTCCTCCAAATTTGGGCATTTTTTTCTTCACTATGTCTTGTAACACCGCCGCCAAAGAGCTGATCGTTTTATTTGACGGTTTATCTCTTCCAGAAGATTAGAAAAATCTGTCTCTAAGTATCTATTCCACAGCAAGCAGGATTTGACAAATAACAGCTGAAATTCTCATTTATCCTGAAGCCTGTGACAGATACAAGGTGACAAAAGCACATTCCCTGTGAAGCTCTCATTCCCTCTTCCCTCCTCCACTTCCCAAAACCTATTACTTGTTCTTCACTCTGTGTTCCCTATGGATGAATTTCAGGTAATGAAGTAATATTCATATAAGACTCAACCCACTTTATGTTGCAAAGTAATTAACTGCATAAAATCTTTCCAATGAACTGCTGCATGAATTCTACAGCCTTGTTTGATATTTTTTTCAATAATGAAAATTTAAAAGCAATAAACTCATGGAACAGTAACACTTTCCTTGAGTCTTTTTAAAAAGCTCAACTTCAAGACAGTCTTTTTAAAAAGGAAGAAGTTTTATGGCTCAAGTCTGTTTTAATTTATGTAGGTGAGAATAAGGAAAATATTTTAATGGATATACAGTATAGTACTGATGTCAGGAAAAAGAAAATCAAACTACTTGAAGTGYTTTTTTGTTTTGGTTGACAAGTTGTCTCCCTTGTAAATTCTCAGTATCCTGTYCAATCACTGCACTCATACAGGTCTGAGGAACTTACTTGAGAGCCAAAGCAGTCACAGCTACAAAGCTGGCAGTCCACAAAAATGAACAGATCTTCTCCTCTCCACAGATGAAGTCTTAAGTCTTGAAAAAAGACACATGCTACTAAGCCACTCACTGTGTTTGCCTCTGTTTCAGTACCCTGGTACTATAAATCATAGCGGTATTCCAGTAGCCCACAATATGCTGGTTAACTCTTAAGCAAAGAGTTTCTTTGCTGTGGAGCTGTAAACAAAAACTAAAAAAACAAAACAACTCTGCAACTGTCACAACTGATCCTTTTTTTTGGTTTAACTGGATTAACATTGTCACTTGAAAACAGGAAATGATCTTCAGATGCAACTTTTAAAAGAAATCAGGCACGCCTGTTTGTTAGCAGAAGCCTCAGGGCACCCTCATGTTCAGTGCACCCTTCCTTAGCAAGGGAGCAAATGTGAACTCTTGATTTGAAATTGAATCTGAACTCTCCTCCTAAGCAGTAATGTGTGTGAGGGTATCTAAGGCAGAAGCAGCGCYTGAGGAGTTCAAATCTCAGGTTTAAGTACAGGTGTGTTTTCTACTAGCCATTTTTGAGTTGTAAATTAGTCAGGTACAACCTGTGATGAAAGTGACAACTGAGATGAAAACTGACCTTGACCTGTACTGCACAATGTATAATCACCAGATATACATTCATTCTTACTTCTGCTTTAAGAAAGTGTTATGAAAAGCTATTACAGTGTCTCTTAAAATAGAGATTTCACTGCAAGCGTAAATCACAGATCAAATAAATCAAGAATCTGAATAGACAATGCAATTATTCCTCTTGAATCTAATATCTGCATAAGAAATATATTATTCCATTCTATATCTTTTAACACTGAAACATTCATCTCTGATCAATTGTATTTGAATTTTTCTTTATGATACATTTTACTTTGCACATTATATGTTTGTAATTCAATTTATTTCCTTCTGTGAGTACTTCCTTCAGAGAAGAACAGTGGCAATTAGAAACAGAAATGACTTTTCAACATTCAGAAGTGTGGCAAGTCCAATTATTATAAAAAGCACMATAATAAAAAAAATAAAAATAATAAAAAAGGTATAAAGCTTATTTGCCTATGCAGGATCAGCCTCTAACAATAGCTTTAGGAAAGCTGATAGCAAAGAAACTTTTTTTGGTCTCTGAAGAACCCCAAAGGCTCAGCTCAGTGGCAGCAAAGTTGAAAAGCCTTCTAGAGAAAAAAATTGATTCCCCTGTAAAATGTTCCACTTCCTTTTAAGCTTCAGCATGAACTCCTCAGATCATTTTACCTACTTAGTTCTTCTACCCTTGCGAACACAAACTACAACAGCATATACTAAATAATTAATTTTCAGTGTTTACCTTTATTAAAAACAAGGTTTTTGTGGTGAGCACAAATAACCTCTCATTGGTAGCCTGAAAGCCTAAGATGGGATCGCTGGCTTCCAGGGTCGCCACCAGCTGCTTGGCTACCTGCCCCACCTGCCTGCCCTCCTTCCTGTTGTAGAGGACCGTGGGCAGCGGGGTTGGCTGGCGGTAGATGAAGACCCGACGCAGGCACTCGCAGAGAGCAGCGTAGGAGKAATTTGGGGCACAAGCCATGAACTTCTTGTCTTGCTTTGAGGCTTGCACATAACCTGCAGAACCCAAGAAGATGCAGAGAAAGAAGAGAGGAGCAATGCAACATTTTCAGTAGCTTGTCCAACCACTCTGTCAAAGCAAGCTTAGCTTCAAAATAATAACAATTTGGTAGAAAAAGAAAGAAATAGATGTTAAGGAGATATGTACTGCCATTTAAATAAGCCAATAGTTGGGGGGATTATACTTTAGGCAACAGAACACCAATACACAAACACTACTGTATACCTTCCTAACTGGTGTTTTTAATGCATACGTATATACCCTGACAGAGTATTTCTACATGTATTACAGTAACCTCTGCAAGCTCTTTAAATAGCTAATAAGTTCCCTTTTAATTTTGGATGCAGATTAATTGATATCAGTGAGGTCAAACAATTTCATTTGGGGGAGGCAATAAATTACCACTCCATTGGAAATACTAAAGATGGGTCCAAAAAAGAAAGTCCCAGGCCGAAGTACAGGAATGGACCAATAACCAAGTGCTTTTCACAGTCATATCTTCTATCTTTTTGCCAGTCTAATTAAGACCAGCAAAGTACAGTTACCATTAGGAACAGTAACTTCTTTAGACAGAGGTGGGATCATTATGCTCTTATTTTTCCTTTTTTTTTTTTTAATCCATTTTCCTGTCCACAAAGTTTTGTGGCAGAAGGTTCCATAGCTTAAAACACGTATATGAAAAATCTATTTTAGTTTATCTTCAACCAACTTTTTACTAGGATCATCTCATACCCCCTAGTTCTTATAACAGAAGAGACACTGAACAATCATTCCCAATTTTCAAGCTTGTCACCAGGTAAATGAGGTAAGAAAACTCCAGATGTCACCTATTAAAATACCTTATCATAAGCCTTACTGATGACCTAGAGCTGTCAACAGTAAACTGCAACTGTTTTATTGATAACTTCTGTGCAAACATTCAGGTATTAGTTGTGCTCTTATAAAAAATGTCAAGTAGCTTCATCTCAGAAATTTTCCTTTTTTCTTTTTTTTTTTTTGAAAATAATTAAAACAAACAAACAAACAAACAACTGTGCAAGACTGGGCTTGCATCCTGTATGTTTTCCCAAAAGGCTTATCTTCCTCTCCAGGCATAAACATTCCCTATCTCTCAAGTTCTAATATTTCTAAAAATTAAGCTAGCATTCTGTTATCTGAATTATAGTACCCTTCAACTCAAATTTAATTAAACAGAGTACCAACAGAAGCCACACTAAAAGCACTTGAGCAGTAAAGTCTCAGGCAGAGAGCTGTGATGCAGACGTTAATCTCATACCCAAAGCATTAAAAGTTGCAATGTGCTCCCACATGTTCTCCGGCTGGTCAGAGCGGGGCTGCCAGAGAAGAGCATCAACATCGTGTCTCAGGCAGAAGCAGGGCATTTCTTTGGGATCCACAATGACTGAGAAAAGGTACTGGTTGCTTCCAAGATTAATCTGAAAACAAAGAAACAGAAAATACTGATTGAAAATATATAGAATCTATCACGTCATCAAAACTGGAACTTCTTTTTCCAGTTGCTTAATATTTGCTGATAAAGTATCAGAATACATTATGCCATTTCACACTGTTCAACAGCTAAGTACAACTTCTCCATGTGGATTTCAGACATTGACACTTATGGACTAGTAAGTCTCAAACAATTGTCTCGGCACTCTTTTGATAGGCTATGGCTGCACAAATGTAAAAGGATGGGGTCTGCTCTTGAAGACCTTCATTTAATCTCAATATGATGCCCAGTGGACAGAAACAGTTTTTGAGACCCAGGGATTTATTTACTTGAGGTTATACGGTCTGTGGCAAAGAAAATTATTTCAGATGATTAAGTCTAATGCCTCAACTCCAAAGAGCTTCATTACTAGTGTTTCCTGTGCTGCTGTTCAAGAGGCAGAGACGCTCYTCACTCGCAGCAATGGCTGTGGAAGCAGGGATGCAATCCTCCCATTAGGCCAGCTGCAATCAAGAAAGGAGCATTACAAATTTTCAAGCAAATAAGAGCTAAAGCAACCCTTTAGCTAAAGCTAAAGCAAAAGCAAAGATGATGTCAAGAACTCCATGAATATGGTGCCTTACAGAAAATAAATCAGGAAGCAGGAGGAAGCTACTGTGCTGTGTACAGTGTTCAGAGCAAAACTCGGAGTGCAAGTGGAAAATCCTAGTCTCAAACTCTGCAACGTTTGCCAAAGGTGGAAAATCATCTGGAGAGGGGGACTGACGGAGACAAGCGGAGCAGACGCCTCCGAGGAGCAGGTACAGAGGCACAACAAGGGTGAAACAACCTCAGAAGGGGAGTAAGCTTGTACTTCTCTTACACGACATCCTGCTTTATTGTGATTTTTACAATACAGGACTAGATGCTGGAAATCAGCAGAAAAACAATTTGAAAAGAATAACTAWATCAACATAAAAATGTATTGCTGTATAGTGTGTGTGTGGGGGGGACCACACTGAAACGCTCATGAAACGCTCCAAACAACAAACCACCAAATCAACCAAACAAAAAGAACAGAATCAGAGTCTAGACTGAGATTGGAAGGTGCTTTAGGGAACTGTCCAGTTCCACCTCTCTGCTTAAAATAGTTTATACACAAATTAAAATTCCCAGCCTAAAGTAATTCTCCTTCCAAACTTTTGACTTATTTTAATTCCAGTCACTTTATTTAAGAGTTCTTTACATCCCTAGACTGCAGTACCTCCTAGAGAACCCRATACGCTAGACAAAGCTGCCAGCACAAGGTTAGACAATGCCTGAGGGTGGAGACTGCACAATCTTGCTAAGCAACCCATTCCACATTACAATCACGGTATGAAAGTCCTCTTATACTCAATGTGAACCTCTTCTTTTGACTTCTGGTGGTGGAGGTCTTCTTGTCTCTTCACTCTGTGTCACCGATCAGGAGGGCTGAATCTTTTTCATGACCTCCGTGCAGGTTTTAGAAAGTTTTAAGGACTTATGATACATTTTATCTTTTGATAAATCTTAGCTATCATACGGTATCCACAAGACTGAAGACTTTCTTGATGAAACTCACTAGCTTTTAAAACTATTCCCTCTGTCAGTATGGGCATATTCTTATCTTTTTCAAAGTCAACTTACTCCTAAGTTAGAGATGGTTCTTTGTTGAATTAAAACAAAATCCGTTTTACTTCCTCGAAGATACAGGCACACAGCATCTCCAACATTAGTAACAAAAGACCTTGTCCAATAAATAACAAAGATGCTCCTGAAAGACACTTCAACGAAGCAACATAAAATGTCTATGCTGAAACTTGTTCTGAAACTTGTATTCTGTACCTGTTTGAGCACTGATAAACATAGTAGATACAAACACCTATATGGTAAATATGTACCCAGTTCATTCTGATCTTGCGTGAGCTCAGCCCTGATGGTAAATAACCACTTTGGGATGACAAAGAAGAATGAATGATCACCAACACTCTTCTAAGCGTATCTTAAGTTCAATGACAAAAATGAAAGATATATGAAAGATATCCWCTCCTGAACTGCTACACTGAAAGAGGTATTTTTCCTTCTAGTTATATTTGGGCTTTTTACACCTAAAATATGGGCTCCAACAAATAACTCATAAGAATTCTGAGATTAAAAAAGCAATTACATTTGACTAGGACTGATTAAATGACAAAGGCCAACAATTTTATCCGTCTTCCAAACTGATGTACATTTTCAATGACTAGAAATAAGATTACTTTTATAATAAACAGAAAATGAAATCAAGAAAGAAATTTCTCTTGTGGGGAAAAACGCATCGAAGGTGACGCTACAAATTATTTCATTCCAACTAAATAACCCTTAGATTCTACGTTAAGATTACAGTCTTAAATTTAAATGAAATTCTTATTAAAAATTAGTATAATGTGAGGTAAAAAAAATSCTTTTGAAAAAATTAAATTCTAAAATTGTCAAAATATTTTAAGATGAGAAGTTTTCTCACTTAACCAAATGAGTTTAAAATGATTAACTAAATCTCTTCAATTGTGGGAATAAATTTTGAGATTTCACTTCATCTTAGCTTAGTACTTCTGGTGAATCCGTTCTCACTCTGCTCTAGTTCAGAATCACGCTCAGTTCAACTTCTCTTTCAGATAAAACATTTCTGTTGTYTTCACAGACTCTTCTACTCTGCAGAGCTGAGCCCTGGACTCACTCGTAATGCTCTGCCTCATGCAGCCCTGCATCTCTTTGGCCACCACACTGAGCTCATGCTTGACTTCTTTACCACCAGGACACCGAGGTCTTTCTCTGCAAAGATGTGGAAGCATCTAGAAGATGCTRGAGACCATCCTTCTTTGCCTGTTCCTCCAGTCTGCCCAAGTACCCCCAACAGCAGCACAACCACTTGCTGTCTTTGCCACTTCTCACAGGTTCAGGTCACCTGCAGGTGGATTCCAGCTGTTCCAAACAGCTGTTAGTCCTTGAAGAGGGTTGCACAGTCATAGAAACCAAAATCCTGTTGTCAACACCAGCTGTGAAGACAATTGCTGACAATAGGATCTGTTAAGTTCTTCCTGGACCCCCATGGYCTTAGCCATAATTTATACTGTGATGGCAATTCTTACATTACAGAAAAAAATTACATGCTTTCAATAATTTGGACATATTTTTGTTCTGATAAAATAATTCCACCTTCATATCTGAAAAAAATATTTTAGCATACTTTTGTAATGTTTTGCAGCACTTACTATGTGAGTAATTTTCAAGGTATCACCATCAAATCTGCACAAACTTGCACTGTCTTCCAGAAAAGCATCACATTCCTCTAATTCTTGTGCATTACAAGGTGGTTTTTCTTTGTCTGGGTTTGAATTCTGAAACAAAAAGACAATAAAATACACCGAAAATCCAAACTGCTCAAAATATACGTATTAACTTTTTTTATTACAGAAAAACAAAGGTTAACAGAACAAGAGTCACAGTGTAATCAACAGCACATTCTTTTATACATACAGATCAAAATTACTATGTGCTTATCTCAAATGAATACAACCATTTCTCTTGCGAAGGACAGCATGAGTGCTAAGGACAATAAAACTCCATTTCAGTTAAGGAAAGGAACGTAACCCAGTAGGATGTGAACAACAGATTCCCTTTTATGAGTAGAAAGTGCAGATAATCTTCAAAGCATACACAGGTCAAGTAAATTGATATAAGTTTCTTCACAGATTACCATGGGAAATGCTAGGAAAAAAATAGRGTCATTCACTGTATAAGTAGTTCTAAATACATTCATCCTTTTATCTTTACTGACAATCAGGTAAAATTAATAATGTTGGCACAGTTTCCAATGCCCTCAAAACAAGGAAAAAAAGGKTTTTTTCAGTCCACAAACTAAAGGAAACACAAGACAAAACTTGAATGAAAACTGCATGAAAACCCGCTTAACTCATTAACACAAATATGAGTATTTAATACATGTTAGAAAAGAATTTTGGTTGGGGCACTTGAATTTGTTTCTATTATAGAATGCACTTCAAGATAAGCCATTTTAAGTAACAAAAAAACCTACATTTACATAATATTTTTAAATTATTTGAAAATTATTKTCTGGACAGTGACATTAATCTAGCCGTAAAGTGAAACACTAAAATTACAGCTAGTTTATGTTTTTTTCATTTCTCTCATTTAAAAAAAACATTTCTCAAGAGATAAGTTACTCATTTATCAATACACAGATTAAAAATTCCCCTCATTAAAAATTTAAGTTTATTAATATTGATAGAGATATTCCAATACTAATCTATAAACAAACATAAATCTTCCATCATCCATGCTTCTATTATACACATGTAGATAATTATTTTACTACTCTGAAACATTAACATTTACTTAAATTAACACTTACCAAGGTGTAGGTTTATTTAGATGCCTATTAACTGCACCAAAACTTGAAAATTAGCGCAGAGAAGGAGAGGATAAATGAGTATTTGAATTGTAAACGTACCCCAGAAAGGCAAATTCAAAGTTATTAATGAAACTGCACTACATTATCTGGGCTACAGACTGGGGCTGGGAAGGAATCAATTTAATCAGTAGGCAGAATTTATTTCAACAGCACTTCTTTCAGCCTCATTCAAAGAGTAATAATTCAAAGTTAATAAATCAAAATCCATAGGGAGTCCCACTTCACAAGATTTTAGATGAGATGCACTTTCTAATTAAAATAAAAGGGAAGTATCAAACAAGCAGCAGTTAAAAATAGCATATATTTTTGTTAAACAAAGCCCCTCAGGAAAAGCAAAATGTCAGAAAGTTCATCATCAAGGTTTCTTAAATTTTACCTAGGAAACTTAGGAGCGACGTTGTGTCAGAAAGACACAAGAAGGTGACAGAAGAGGGTGTCAGAATATCAAGAAAAGATAACAATCAAATCTGGAAAAAGTTTGAATGTTTTAATTTCGACTTCTTACCATGACTTCAGAGGTAAGATGCATCAGGCTTTCGGCCATTGCAGCGCGTTGAGAAGGGTCAATAATCAATTCTCCTCTTGTGTCACCAACTATTAATTCTGGCCACTGGGGTCCCTCACTTTTCTTARTTAGAGAAATTTCCAAGCTAAAATGCAAAGAGAAGTAAATGAAAACCTTGTACCATTTTTCCAAACGACAGTCAAAAGCTCTAAAGGTAGATTGGAACTTCTCTCCAACCCAAATTATTTATGAAAAGTATGCAAYATTAAGATTAAATTTACAAAATAAAACTGCTGTAAAGGAAAACATTCCAAACAAAATCAGATCAAGTACAAGGGATTTCTAAAAGTCTACACAACAAAAACGTATTCACGTTAGAATACTCATTGTATTCAATACAAATGGYATTTCAACTGAAGTAGTTAACCAAGTACAGGTAATATACAAAAATAGAAAATATAGAAATAATATCCATTAAAAAAAGTGGAGGAAAGATAATTGTAATCTGATGCATCAACACATCAATTTCTGGTAGTAACTGCATTAGACCTACATATGTGTGGAACATGTAGTGGGAGTGCATTCATTAAATGCACTTTTAGCAAGGTCTATAGMATCAATATTGAGAGTAGGGAAAACRGTCTAATTTATTTACTACTGTATCAAAGCAAAAAGTATTTGCTGAACTCATTTCATTTATAAACTAGTTCAATTGACATCAGAAGTAGCATAAATTTTAAAAGATATTTGTAGTATGTTTTAGATTTTTGCTCAACAGAKTTTAAATCGTACTGCAGTACTAACAATAAGAACTAACTGCAACTTATAATTAYACATTTAAATGTATAATTAATGTGTAATTAAATGGACCTATTATTTATGGATCATACCTTTTTCATTAAAATGGAAAGCTAAGAGTCATGCCACATTATCCACTTGGTAATTAGCCCGAAACAATGAGTTACTTGTCAGAGGGATAGTTAACACCCAACAACTCAAAAGTTGTATTTTAATGTACTGGTATAACCTACATTTAAAGTTATTCTGCAGAAGAACACCTCTATTTCTATTACAGCAACAACTCCTCTCTTCTTAGTTGTTTCACATGATGATACTATATCTGGGAAATTAATCTTTAAGCAATCAATTAACCAAAGCTGCTTGTTTCAATAAATAGTGCCTCATTACTTTACCTTCAAAGAGAGGAAAAGCAGTAAGCGTGCAGATACGGATAACACCTTGGCACACTTAACTGCTTTTCTTAGAGAAGACCCAAGACAAACTCAGTTATGAATCACACCTGAGCAATGAAACTTCCATAAGTTTTACATTTTGTCTCATTTCATTGTGATTCCCCCATCAGCTTCCATCTTTCCCCCACCATGTTCTGTCCGAATTAGCTTTGGTTCAAGACTCAGTTGATGGTTCTGCATCTACACAAAGCTCAATGTGCTTCCAGTCTCTAACTAARGTTTCATGCCACAGAACTACACATAACAGGAGCAGATCACTCCAGGCACAGTCTTATTTTGGTTGCAAATAGGTCTGTGGGGAAGAGAATATCAAGGCTTAGTCACATGGCACTGTCATGTATTTCTGTAGAGGTGTCTGCTTCATTGGAAAATGAAAGTTCATAAAAATCAACAATGAGTGAAAACTGCATGTACCTGCCTCACAGCAGCATCTGGTTTCCCCATGAGATACTCTTATATACCATTAAAAARAGGGGGGTGGTGGGGGAGGGAAGGTGCTTTTCCTTAAATTAAGACGTAGGTAACATTTCTTCCCTCCCGYCTTTCATCTTCTAGAACAGAACTAACCCTAAAAGGACTAGACAATTATTTGTCTTTTGTTTTATACCCTTCTGCCCATGCCCCTCTTTCAGTTTGTCTTATCTTCTCATTATTATTGCCAATAATTGCTCAACTTCTCCTAGTTTGAACCACTAAAGGTAGAATAATGTTCTGATTTTTTTTWAAATAAAACAAGTAGAAAGTCAAAGCTTCTGTGCATTTCTAGAAATTCTCCATCCTCAAGGCTGACTTTTCAACTTGTAGCCCCAATACGGCCTCTATTAAAAACAAACAAACAAAAACTCTAGAAATTTAATACTGTAACAAACAATCAAAAAAACCCACAACTATTWATGTTGATTTAAGAGCTGGTTGCACTGCTCTTAAGGAAGTAAAAGTAAAAGCAGATTTTTTATACCATTAGCTAAAAAGGCAATATTGCTAAACATGACTGCTGTTCCTCTTAGCCTTCTCCTTACGAGGCAATGTAGGGTCAGACACTAAGGGAGTACATTCCCARAGCAGTCAAAAGTCAAAAGATCCAGTGATCTTCTATTTTCATGCTCAATTCTTWTTAGCAGTAAAGTGAAAATCATATACAACACCTTTTGTTCTCTCCAATTATCCACGTGCAGCTTTCATGGTCCACAGATGAATAGAGTTTTCCTTCCATCAAAGGAGGCTGGTCTTTCAGCGTAACATATATATTATCAGGGGAAAAACGTACTTTTACGTCATCCTTAGTGATATCTTGAGGAAYGGGAACTGTTACTGTCAAGTCATCTTCAGTCTGTTGCCAGTAATAGAGAGGGTCTACAGTTGGAAACATACAGAAGACACGAAAAGCAGATTACAAAACCYTTTCCTGGGAGGTATGGGTAAGTTCATGAAGAATAGAAATTAACTCTGAACAATTTGCATAAAAATTATCTGGACCATATAACGGAGAAACAACTTTTTTGCAAACAAAATTTCTTAGTTGTTCAGCCTATATGTACCTGTATCCCTATATGCACCTATATCCCTCTATGGAAAGTTGTCCATACAAGGGATACTMATTTCCACACACAAATATGCAAATAGAGCTACACAATACATACTAAATATTACTCCAAAATTACTGTGACATTATGAAAGTGGTAGTAAACATATTTAAATATACTAAAGTGTTAATGATTCTTATGCACCCTTAGAGAATTACAAAGGTTTCGCATGTTCCAAATTGTCATTCTGAAAATCTGGAAATAATTTACAGTATCTGTTGCTTACAACATATGCTACATGTGCATTCCACAGGCACAGATGGACTCCACACCGTCCTGCATAGTCTTTCCTGCCAGGATTATGACTACATCCTGTTAACTCTCTTCACATCTCATAGTAGAGGACAGTAAGAACAAAATGACCACAATGGCATTTTACTTCCTCTATTAAATATTCAGAGGAAGAGGACTGAACACAAACAATACAGAGGATAAGAGAAAAAAAAAAGAAAAGAAAAAACACTCAATAACCAGATGTTGGAAGTGCTACTTTTAGCTTCTGTATGATAGTCTAGTTTAATTCTAATTTYAGCATAACTAGAAAAAGAAAATTGGCAGTACTATAGAGACTGTGCTGTTTGATTCCTATGAAATTTTACCATTTAGTCACACTTGTTAAAAGATACCTAAAAATCTTGACAGCCAAATGTCATAAGATGACTTCAAATTCAAGTTTTAGGAAGATGAAGAACTTAAGCTAGATGATAAAGTTTAGGTAGCAGAGCTTGCTCTCTTAGCAGCTCACCTTCTACCTTCAGTTTTGTTGCAAGATGTCCTTTATCCTCACACAACATATATGTTTGCATCTCCTATCTAAAAAAACCCTCTCATTTAGGTTTATGCATAAKAGATTCCAAGAAAGAACAAAGACATTAGAGACCCCAACCTGCCATTTCTTTTTTTTTTTTTTCTCTGTCCCCTCTCTAGAAAGTGTGTAGTTAAGACAAACACTCACTACTGAAGTTTCTTAACTGAGGCTAAACTGATGAACTATTGATTTAGTTGAAACAGAGTAGTCCATCATAATCTACCAGATAAGTTTTACCTTTCTTTTCATTTGTTATTTTTTCATCAGTATTTTCTTCTATTTTGTCTTCCTCATCTTGCATAAATTTGAATGGTTTGTAGGAAAGAATCATTAAACCATCTCCACTCGGTTCAATTGCTGCATAATGAGGGACTGATTTTCCTTGTAAGACTCTCCTTTTGAAGATCTCATATCTATGATCACCTATAACATAAAAAGACCCCAAATATCTCTGAAAAGTAGTATTTTTCTAGTGGAGAAAAAATATAAACTCATTACACTTAAAAACAATTAAAAAAAAACCTATCAGTTAAATCACAGTAACACAGCTCAAAGCAAAATTTCTTTTCTGCTTTTCTGCTACAGTTTCTTAAACATACAGATCCTAAAATTAATCTAGGGTAATTCTACTCTTTTCCTTAAAATGTCTTTTTCACGCACAGCTATTCCAGCAATTCACAAAGTTGTTTACAGTCTCTCTACCAGAAAAATGCTTCCAAACACCTTCTAAATTGTAGTAAAAACTTGAGAAGCACTGAAATGACCTGGTCTGACAGCACAGCRGAAATGTTCATCATCTTCTGCTTTTCTGAACCACTGTCCTCAAAGTCCATGTCATTCCCCACTGTGCTCCCCAAAGCACAAGCATTATTTATGTTTTAAGTCATTAAGGTGACAGATGCTTCTCTCTTCATTAGGCTAACTGTACACAAAGTTCTCAGAAATCAACCAACTCGTGAATGATAAAAGATTATACAAACAACAATTCTTTTTAGTAAATAGCTAAAGATTTGTTAAAATTCTCACAGATAAGAGAAATTAACTCCAGGAATTATTTATGGTCTTTTACATATATGTTTAATCTATTCACTTAAGGAAATTACTGTCCTTGTAACTACAGCCTTACTTAGGAAAAAATATGTATCAGCAGAGACATTAGACAAGATCAGGTTATGGTCGTGGGAAAAAAAATGTTCTATTTGCAAAATACAACATTCAAGGTTGTGTCAGTATTCTCTCTAAGCTTTGGTACTAAATTCTTGATGTCAATGTAGCAAATTTACTTTTTCTTACAAGATAGAACCATTAGTATTCAGAAGTTTCTCCAGTTCAGTTGCCCTTAAAAAGCTTAAGGCTATGTGCATTTCTCACTCTTTTACTAGTTTTTCCATTACCCCAGGTTTCTAAAAGAGATTTAGAGAAGATACTCCTCAATTTCCTTTCCACATGGAATATGTAGGAGGTCAAATGTTTTGATAAGAACGTCCGAACATGCAATCAACTACTTTAACATTACTTTAATAGGCAGTTATAGATCTTGTTACTATCAGTGACCAAAGCAGACTTTTTGGAATGTAATGAAAGAGACATGACAAGACTTCCCTGAAACAGTAAATTACTTTAATTGACAAATCTTTAAATCATGCTCCAAAACAGGTTCTTACACTCCTTACAAAGGCTACGACCTTTAATGTAAACATGAGCAGCCATACTGACCAGCTAGAAGTTGCCCTTTGCCAGACTGTACTGGGATACTATGTTAATTAATAGGTTTTAATAAGCTAATTAACATTTGTAACATATTGATTTAAAATTAATAGAATGTCTTCATATTATTTTACTGTAGGGAAATCAAGAACATCTATTATTCACTTTCTATATTACAGTTCTTTATTTTTACCTATGTAAAACCTGAATTATGATTTTGGTGGTCAGAAACTGAAAAATGAACAACTTAAGACCAAGAAGGAAAACATGATGGAAGTTTATTCACATTATTCGCCAATAAAACACTTACCCTCTTGGCTCGCCTCTGTAATTGTGATCCATTCCAAGGCAATATGATACCCACTTCCTTTTGTGTCTAGTTCATCTTTTTCTACTCTAAGCAACAGTACAGATACTGAATGTTTATCTGATTTTACAAATGAAACACTGTGTACTATAGTAAATGGATTGCCTAGTTCTTCGTTAAACACAATCTAGAAGACAAAATTGAAAAAAAAAAAGAAAATACATATAGTTGGTCAAAATGGGAAGATTTTGCTATTTTTCTATTCCTCAGAAAGCAACAAGAGACTTGACTGAATGTTGAAGTAATCTAACTTAGCTTTCCAAAAAGCACCCCTCTGTGAATAAGCATCAATCAATGAACATCATCCATTTCCAATTCCTCCTTCGTCGGCTGTCAAGACACTGTTCTAAAATGTTTTTTATCACTCTTTGTATTATAACATCATCAGAAAGGCCCACTACACGTAGCATAAAGATGCACAAAAATATCATCATTTGGACTGTTTAGTTCTACGGTATGGAGGGGTACAAAAGMTGATAAGCAGACCAGGATCTATAAAGATAGTACATTAACTGAGGAAAGGAGTTTTGCATTGACACAAACATAGGCTTTGCACAGAGGCCTTCTCTAGTCATCCCAGCACCCTGAAAGCCTCTGTAGCCCTTGACACATTAACCTATTTGGTCAGTACTTTCAAAAGTGATTCATTTTTTTCTTTTCTAGAAAGTCTGATGAAGAAGAATATAAACAAAACCCAACAACTGAATGAAAGAGTATAGTATTTGTATTTAGGAGGCGCTAAAGTTAGAGAGTTTTGATTTTTTTAAAAATATATAGTGACTTGACTGACAATTCCATGTCATTTATTTGACTTCTTATGGAAATGTATTCTCACACAGACCAGAACAAAAACCAGTTGCTATTTACAACCAAACACCAAATCCAACTACAGAATAAGACTGGTTCATTAAAAATTGAACATGCAAAAGATACAAGGGAAGAGCTACTCCATCCAGCTGGAGTTGTCCCTATCAAGACAGAAAGTTGAGATCCTGTCACTAGTAAAAACTTAGGATCACTCAGGAAACTTAGTAAAAACTGCACAAACACCAGATTCCTTCTTCACAACAAAGAGACATACGCACAGAATAAAAGATTCATAATGCATAGGTAAACAATCATAACTTAAGTCATTAACTGCATCCAAGCAGGACAAMCGATATCATTATTAATACCAAGGCATTAATAAGACTGCCTTGGTATGGAAGAAGAAAGGACAAGAATTGYTCTTTACAGGAATTTTGGAAAATATTTCACCATGACAGTTGTAAAAGACTCACTTCATTTACAATCAATAGTTTGTCGTGAAGATACTAAGCACCAGCAACTTTCCAAAGCTAAGTGCACAGTATGAGCACTTACCAGAGTCCTAGAAATACTATTGCTTACACTATACTTACTTACATCTGAGGTGGATCGAGAACTGGATGGATGTCAGAGCTCAGAGGGTGGTGATAAATGGGGCCGAGTCCAGTTGGAGGCCTGYGGCCAGTGGTGTCCCCCAGGGGTCAGTACTGGACCTAGTGCTGCTCAACTTGTTCATCAATGACCTGGACGAGGACACTGAGTGCACCCTGAGCAAGTTTGCAGATGACACCAAGCTGGGTGGAGTGGCCGACACTCCAGAAGGCTGTGCTGCCATCCAGAGGAACCCGGACAGGCTGGYGAGTTGGGCAGAGAGGAACCTCATGAGGTTCAATAAGGACAAGTGCAGGGTCCTGCACCCGCGAAAGAATAACCCCAGGCATCAGGACAGATTAGGAGTTGACCTGCTGGAAAGCACCTCCACGGAGAGGGACCWGGGAGTCYTGGTTGACACYAAGTTAACCATGAGTSAGCAGTGTGCCCTCGTGGCCAAGAAGGCCAATGGGATCCTGGCCTGCATSAGGAGGAGTGTTGCCAGCAGGTCRAGGGAGGTGATTCTGCCCCTCTCCTCAGYTCTGGTGAGGCCGCACCTGGAGTACTGTGTGCAGTTCTGGGCWCCCYAGTATAATAGGGACGTGGAGCTTCTCGAGAGGGTCCAGTGTAGAGCAACTAAGATGATTAAGGGACTGGAACATCTCTCTTACGAGGAGAGACTGAGTGAGTTTGGCCTGTTTTCTCTGGAGAAGGGAAGGATGAGAGGGGATCTTATTAACATGTATAAATACATGAAGGGAGATTGTAGGGAGGAGGCGGCCAAGCTTTTCTCAGTGGTGACCAGTGATAGGACAAAGGGTAATGGGTGCAAGCTAAAACACAGGAGGTTCCATCTCCAGGTGAGGAGGAACTTCTTCACTGTGAGGGTGMCAGAGCAGTGGAACAGGCTGCCCAGGGAGGTTTTGGAGTCTCCTTCTCTAGAGGTCTTTAAAACTCACCTGGGCRCCACCCTGTTCCACATGCTGTAGRTGTGCCTGCCTGAGCAGGAAGGTTGGACTAGATGATCTTTAGAGGTCCCTTCCAACCCTGATGATTCTGTGATTTAGTATAGGCCTAGATAACACAGAGTTGTTAGTTTGGTAGAAAGTAACTTATACTGGAAAGCTGAATTAATAAACAATAAGTGGTGGTGAGGGGGAAATCCCTGGAGAGAYTCAGAAGAACAGGTAAAGTTTATTAAAACAAAAGTTCTGTTAGAGAACATTTAGCCACTACTTAGAAATAAATTTACTTTTGTTAAGGCAGATTCTTTTTCAATCAAAAGGCCGTTCCTTTTCAATCATTTGGATTTTACAAGTATTTTGCACATAAAGAGATTATTACTCCACTGGATGATTCATGTTTGGACACAATCCCAAATCCATGGTACCACATCATGATTTAAAGCTTAACTTTTCATAGTTTTTCACTTTTGCACCTTTCAAAAAATGCAAGAGTAAAAATTGAGATGTACAGCTAAAAATATTACTGCAAGACCTACCTCCCACTTTTCAGATGCACTGTTCCCACGCTTGCCTGATTTAATTAAATACAGTCGTCCTGTTCCATCAGAAAGAGTAACCCACGTGGAAGAGGAGAAATATATTGAAGCACAAAGACGATTATCACAAGCTGCCAAATCTGTAGGTAGCCTGAAAACTTCTCTTGGTTTTTGTAGAGCAGTATCCTGCAAATAAGGAGTCACATATTAAGCTTTTACTAAATATCATCAATTATCAATATCTGCAAGTATTAGAAAAAATAAGAGCAACAGATCTCAGCAGTAGTTCCCTGCTTTCTTTGGCCAGCTGAGGATATAAGCACTACAGGATGGCACTGCACACACAAGCTGCTATGGCCACTCCTAGAACAACTTCTAACCGCTCGATATTCCCAACTGCAAGTAATTCCAAACAAACACATGTACTAACACAATAAGCCTTTCTTAGTGTTAAGACTTAAGTCATTTCTGCATCTGAAAGGTAAAAATAGTTCATTTTTTTGCCACAAAATACTAAATCATGTATTACAACCTGGTAAACRCTGTATCACTCAAAATAGTTTCCTCTCCTGTGTCTTCATGTTATCATTGTTCTCAGAAAACTTTTAACAAAAATAACAACATGCATAGGCTAAAATCAAAAGGAATCTACAGACAAAAATGTATATATAGCACCACAGATTTCTTCAAAATAGAGCTGATGGTCCTATGCTAATTACATTTCAGTTTTACTTTTCTAAGCTCATTTCCAGGAGGTTGATCTAGACTTATATTAACATCTTCACAAATTAAAAAATTGCTTAGCAACAAGGAAAATTTTTGTGAATTACTAAAATTCACTCCAAAATGAAAAATATTTAAATAGACATAAATCTTTATAAATGGAAAAAGGGAATTTGAAAAAAAATCATTAGAAGGGCAGTTCTGAAGACATTTACAACGATGTAAAAAACACAGAGGAACAAACAGTTGCCTATTTTTGTATTGAAAACCTGTGGAGGAAAACAAGTATTTACCTACGCACTATATAAAATACATCCTTCTATTATACCARAAGTGAACAAGAGACCGAGAAATAGCAGGGCAAAAAGTATCATATGAAAACTGTGTCTCACCACCAGCCCTGGAAGTCAGCTACAGGCTATCACAGTATGTTCAAAATACCTGATAATTCCTCGATTTTCATTCAAACATTAGAAGAGTATATAATGGAAAAAAAATACATAGATGGATACATAGATAACTACTTCTAGACAGAACACACTTATATATTTATTTTTGTCTAGAAAAACTCACTGAAAAATATAAAGCACCATCCTTAAAATAGTTCTTGGCATGTCTGCAGTGTGTGCATGTAAAAGGCAAATAATACATGTGTGCCTGTAAGTATTTGTTGAAAACACTATTTGAAGGGGCTCCACACTCTTCATATTTTCCAGATTTATTAAAATCAGATGTGCATTCAGAATGTGCTCAAAGGGAAGCAAGTTTGGTAAGAACCATTTTAATAACCAGCAGCAGAAAAGACCGGATGATAAACAGCCTGCTTGTCTTTTGGGCCTACTTGAATTCACATTACAGATGACTGTGTACTAGGAAAAGGCACGGGGGCAATTAGGAAACCTGCAAAGAGATGCAAAACAGACTTTTAATTTTCYGAAGCATTCAGGGCTACTCTGTACTTTCAGTCATGTCACTGTATTCCTTGAACTACTCTACTAAGGTAGCACTTTCCAAAAGAGAAAATGGAAGAATTAAAACAAACAAGAACAAAACAGCAACAWTAACAAATACCACATCACACCCAGATGCAAAGTATTTTGGCTTCCTAATCTTTTATTTTAATTTTAGGTTACTCTGAAATGCACCAGTACTACACTGAAATGCAGACACTACAATAAAAATGCTCGAAGTTGTATGACAACTTCGTGGGAAAAAAGAAGTCTGTTCTAAAGCCAATGTATCCTAACATGGAAAGAGGAAATATCAGCTACGCAACAGTAATTTACAGGGCTTTGTAACATTATAGAAGAAAGCCAACAGAAAGGAGGTCAAGTGAATCTTAAGGGTAAGCTTCAAGTAGCTTTGGATGCAGGGTTTTTTTATGGTGAACTATTGGCCATTTAATCTTCCAAAGCCCATGTCGGCTTCATCAATAACAAACAGAAGTGTCAGGACTCAGGATGTCTACTGAAGAAAATGAAAAACAACCTTYACAATAGAAAGCTTCTCTCTAAAAGGCAGAGAAAAAAATGTTTTTATTCACAAACCTTTGCTGTTGACAAATTTAMTTTTAAGCATATTAGAATAGCCTTTTACTCTCTTGAAATCACAGAACAGAATGGATGGACTGACTTGAAGTAGGAACAACACTCTTCCTCAAAACCTTTCTATTTCAGATGTGATTTTTTTTAAACTTGATCATTTGAAATTACTGTTTCTCTATACACCATTTAAGTAGCAGAGGATAACAGTAATTCCCTAGTAATTCTCAGAAGACTGAAGGGATGTTGAGATACTGGGATGATATCTTGTGGCTAGTAGGAAAGGGCTRCACTATCTACACTAACAGAAATCAGATTTATTCACAGGAATTAGATTTTAATGATTGTAAAACAGTTAAAAAACAAACACACATACAGCAAAACTACACCAAACAGTTCCTTGTCATACCAATTCTTCAACTCCTTTTGCTTCAGTATAAGATTTGTCTGCTCCACTGGGTAACTCCCTGTCGACCCGTTATCTCTGTCCTTTAATGTCAGTCCTGCCCACCTCCACACTCTGGGAAAGTTTATTTTGCTCSCTCCTGACCTCTGTGGTTCTACTTGTGCCCTTTAGACTTACTGCAAGTCCCTTCACTACTGTAACAAACCTCATTTCAGCAGAGACTTGCTTTACTTGCTTAACACACTAACCCCAATTTCTAGCCTGTTAGCAGCCTGCATTCAAAACCTGTCTAGAAATTCTGGACAAAACAGCTCTTGCCATTTGGTAATAAGAGTAACTGTGCAGGAACAAGAGGTGAAATACAGAACACAAACTTAAAATTCCCCCTGCTCTTACTGTCAGCCCTTTCCAGTCCCATCACAAGTAAGCCCATTTTACCTTAAATAGGTAAATTTTAGATTATTTGGCACATGTGTATGATTTAAAATTCTTTAATTCCATTAAGGAATTACACTGTTCTACATARTTTGTCACACTATATAAACAAGTCATATTTGATAACAAACTTAAAATAAGAATCAATTTTCCAGGGAGAGGACAGACTGAGAAAAAAAACATTATGTAACAACAAAGGGTAAGGAAATAAGAGCCAGGAATTATATTGGGATTGCAATTATTTCCATAATATAACCATAGTAAATAATTGTAATAAAAYATCTAGACACTAAACATGTCTAAGTGAACAAAAAAATCCAGACCAATGTTCTGAATGATACAGAGTAAAGTATTTGAAAGTCTGTTTGAAATACAAGCCTTAGAGGTGTTTTTTTTCCTCCACTTCAACTGTTTCCTTTTACTGACTCATTCTAAACAGAAGTCCCAGTTTGTTTCTTCTACAATTAGCATTTGTTTTGAAATAAAATTAACTAGAAATTATGGAAATGGAGTTCCACAGCAATTTCTTATTTGAATTTAGAACAATGAGAATGGAGATGTCACTACAGATTTTAATCAAGTGCAAGGACAGTCACAGTTGCCACAAATTCCCACTTCCATTAATATAAAAAAACACTCTTTGTACAAGTTGTTAGCAGTCCAGAAATCAACTCCAAAAATAACTGCTGGAGGAGAAAACTTTTCATTTTTTCTCCAGCTAAAGTCATGAGATAGACACAAGTAAATAAATAGCAAACAATAATGCTATTAATAATGCTAATAAAAACACTAGTTGTCACCCCTTTAAAACAAAGTACCAATACTAGCTGACTGAATGAAAGAGATTTGACAGCTACAGCAGAACGGTAAAGTTTTCACACTGTATTTTTAACTGAGTTAGGGTAACAATTTTCCCCACTTAGAATAAAAACCATTTGAATCCATCAACTTAGAAAAAATGCTCATAACAATGACTACTTTTATGTTTGATTTTGAGCAAGTGGAAAGGTCTTATCTATAGTTTTTGCATTCACAGACTGCATCTTTTCTAATGCAAAAGTCATAGCAGAAATTTGCTATTTACAGGTAGTCATAGCAATCACCAGAGTTGAAACAGAAATGGAAACCAATACTAAAAATAATAATATGCCTTTAAAAAAATCCATGTTCTTTTATTTGAGAGATAAGATATACTCAGGTTAATGTTTCATTTTCTTTTTGAGAAAATACTGACACCTGTTTTAATGACRGCAGATGCTAACTCACAAGCTATACCTGACTAAAAACAATTTTTATAATATGCATTTGATTAACACACAGCCAGGCACATTTGTAATGAGAGATCTTGTTATGTTTCTGAATCCACATTCCTTCTTATACATATGCAAACATTCCCTTTACACAACAGCACCCAATTGTATATTAAGACACAACATGGTGACAATTTATATGTCTGGTAGAACAAAAGGCTGTGATGGGATATTAACCAAGTGCCACCTTCCTAAAAGTGTCCCAAGGGCCAGCTGTAACTTGTAATATGTAACAGCTACCAGGAAGAATAMTACATGTGTACATGTAAATGCTAATTTCTGCCTTTTGTAAAAGCCTTCCTATTTTATCACTTAAGAATAAAGTTTTCAGGCTTCTGTACAGACTTTAGTTCTTCTTAATAAAGGAAAATCACAAGACCACAGAACAGCCAGAGCTCAAAGGCACCTATGGAGAACATTATTCGACCCTCCTGTTCAACGGGGGTCACCTACACCTAGTTGCCCAGGACCACAACCAGCTTTGCTTGAATAGCTSTAACGCCAGGAACAGATGGAGACTCCCTGGGCAACCTGATCACAGTGCTCAGTCTCCCTCATAGGGCTCTCTTGTGTCCAGATAGATTTTCCTGGGTTTCAGTTTGTGCTGCCTGACTCTTGASCTTACTGGAGACCACTGAGAAGATTTTGGCTCTGTTCTCTCAACACGCTCTCATCAGGTTCATAGGCATTGATAAGTTCCCCCTCTGGGTCTTCTCCTCCCCAAGGTGCACAATCCCAGTTTTCTCAGCCTCTCCTCATATGAGAGATGACCCAACCATTTAATCTTACTCAGGGTCCTGTGCCAAACTCCCTCCAGTCTCACTTGTCTTGGAGGAGCAGCACAGGATGCAGCACACGAGAAGTGGTCTCAACAGAGCCAGTCTTCTCAGGGAAGACTCAAATGCAGCCATTCAGCACCCCTGTCCTTTTTGTGCCCCCTGTTACCAGAGTCCTTGCCCCATTTAGCAGCAGGCTCATGTTCCCCTCACTTTCCTTTTGCTGCTTATGTACTTGCAGGAGCCTTTCATCCTGCATGATCCATTGGTGTGCCTAAATTCTTCTCAGGCCACAGTCTCTCCTTCCACCTCTTATACACTTCTTTTTTATGTCAGACTTCAGTCAGGAACTTCTTGCTCATCCATGAAGGCCTCTTGCTGCCTTTGCTCATTTCCTGCTTGTTGGGACGGACTCTTAGAATAAKGCAATTTTGACAAGCTACAGTTGAAAGGGATTTCCCTGACAAGTTCCTTCCTTTAAGATGTTCCTACTGGGTTTGAGCATTGCTGAAGATACGGGAAGAAGTCCTGAAAGGTTTTTCTATGAAAAGCAAAGGAACTATCCCGTGGCTCCAGTCCTTAGCTTGCCATACTCTGGAAACCTAGATTTCCAGATAACTACCATTTCAGGATTTCTCTAGATAGTCCTGACCTGCTCATATTCTGTCCAGAATCTTGCCCAGAGGGAGCCACATACTCTCAAAAGCCATGCATTTCTAGGTGTTTTCCTTTGTTCCACAAGATTACAGTCAAATTTCTTAGTAGCAAGACAATGTAAAACTAATCAGCAGCCCTAAATTGTTTAGTGACAGAGCAAATCTTATTATGAGACAGAGCACCTACCTTTCTCACCACAAAAAAATCACCAAATAACTGTTATGAATGAAGAATCACTATTTAGAGTAGCTAACAACTTGATTTTTTTTTTAAATATATTTTTCTTAACTTCTGGAAAAATGAACATTTTAAAAAGCTATGCTTAATGACTCAGAAGGATTGACTCAAAGTCACCAGGAAAACAGAGAAATTGTAGCTTCTAGTGAGGAAGTATAATATCCAATAGGACACAAATTGTAATTGTCAGAGATATAATCTTACTCCAAATGGTACATTCAAAGCTACAAAGACATTATGATAGCTGAAAAACAGCAGAAGCAACACAGTCCACTATTATTTAATGACCAAGCCTTGCAATTGGATGTAGAGGAATAATATCCAGAGGAAATATATCCTTTTTCATATAGAATAGGTTTGTAGTGGAAATTAGTGCATCTGCAAATGAAAACACCCCATAAGAAATGGAAAATGTGATTATTTAAAAACACTAGGATAAAAACAGAGAAATGTCACATTCTTCTATTTGGTCTTRCACTCTATTTCTAATTGGTCCAAGGCAAGTTGCATCTTTTTGGCTCCAGTGAGTGATGTGCAAATTCAGCTACTAGTCTATATAAGCATTCAGCAATAATTCTAAAGTCAACAACTTATTTCTCTGCTTATATCTTCAGTGACTAGATGTTCAAATTAGCACACATACATCAAATAATGTAARGGAAAAACATCTGGCAACTAGAAGTGTCTATTATTTTCTTCAGCTTGCCATCATATACCCATGATGCTCAGAATGGAGTACGATTTGATATCAAACTATTAATGAGGAAATGTCCAACACTCTCCACTTAAAATCCCTTCACCACGAACAGTGATGATGAACAATATCTTACTGTTTTCCCTATCTTTCTGGCAATACCCTTCTCAGTTTCTGCATCTGGATCCTTTCTGTCACTTTTTCTACCTTATCTACCTTTTTGATTTCAGTAATTTTTTAAAGGCATCTTACTCTTACCAGAGTCACCGACACGTTCATAACCCTTCCATATTGGTCAATGTAGTAGACATTATCCTGGTACCAGGAATCCAGGTGAAGATAATTAAACATGCCAAAGGCACGCATGTGGTCAAGGGTATATTGATCATCCCGAAGTGCGACTTCAGCAACAGCTGGGGAGTGAAGAGAGAGAGATGTTATTTTAACAGCTATGAAATATATTTAAAATTAATTCTTCCATCCTTAGGCCACAAACTTGATTTACTTGAAGAATATCTTACATATGAAGTTTAAAATGTCAGTATGAACTTGGAAATAGCTAACATACATTCAAGGCACTGTGATCATTCAGTATGATCATGCAAAAATCATTATCACTTACAATGGCTTACACCATCTCTTCCCACGAGGCACTGAAGTTTCTCTAATTTGTCAACAACCTCCATAAGGCAAACAAACAATCCCTAAAATAACACCACCACTACACACACTACACACAAGTAGCTATTACACAAAATTCATTTTGAAATCTCTTTGTAAACAAAATTTCCCAGTAGGTACATGGTATGGGGGGGAGGAAGAATTCTGCTCTCTGATAACTTACATAAAGAAATATCCYCCCTAACTATATAGATTTCAGTGTTCAATTCTGAATTAAGAAATCAACACTTGCCAGGCAAAAAATTAAAACAGTGCAAAGCAGACAGAGTACTGGGCAAATTCTTCTCAGAGGTGGCTGGCAACAGAACAAGGAGTAATGAGTATAAATTAAAACAAAGGCAGTTCCATCTGCATGCAAGAAGAACTTCTTCACCGTGAGGGTGACAAGAGCRCTGGAACAGGCTGCCCGGGGAGGTTGTGGAGTCTCTGTGTCTGGAGGTCTTCCAAACCMTCCTGAATGCCTGTGTTATGTGCTATGGGTGTCCCCGCTCAAGCTGGGAGGCTGGTCTAGATGATCTCTAGAGGTCTCTTCCAACCCCAGCCATTCTATGATGCTGGGTTACTGAAGAAATGTATCCCCAGCACTCCCACAGAGGTTGAAGAAATCTTGAGAAATGTCCAAGMTATCCTCAAAAACTTTGTCCTATGCTTTTTTCTAGCTATAACAGGTTATAAAGAAGAGCTGTTCACTTAATATTGGTACCTTATTAAGTAATGGATGAATGCTACTTAAAATCATCCACTGAGCTTTTCCCAACTAGAAAACCCCTCTTCAGTTGGCAATAATCATAGCTAATGTTATCTCTGTAAGACTGTTTTCCTTTAAAAGGTGGTTTTGAAAGCAACTTCCCCGACAGGAACTACCAGCTATTCTTCCCTCCTCTTCCTCASCCATACGAGGATCTAGCAGCTATAGTCTCATCATCTCAACAAATTTCTTTCTACTCTTTTTGCTCCAAAACAGAGCAAAGCTATTTCCAGCATTTCCCTCTGCTCCACCTACTCCCATGATAGCAATAATTCACAACTCAAGCAGTTCTCATCTTACATTTCTTACGCTTTTCTTCATAATCTCCTTAAAACCTGCTTAAAAACTGGTATTTCATTGTACTCTCAGTAGAGCACAGATGACTACAAACTATAATTCATTTTCCAGCGCAGTCTGGATGGTTATCACAACACCAGCAATCGCATAATCACCAGCTGGCTCAAAATTGACCCCATTAGATGTACCACCTATTAACTTAAGTGTGGCTAGAGGAAGCTAAGCAAGATAATACTGCCTTGTTAATAAAAAAAATCCAATCCTATTACACTGTCATTTTAGAAAGGTTTTGCAGAAGCAATTAGCCTCCTAATCACTGTTGATATTTGCAAACCAACAGCATTCCTTCCACTCAGCTCAAATCATTATTCATATTTACCACATRAAAGAGATTTCAGCTTCTCTGAAATTAATAAATCACTGTTCCTCAAGCCATGTCACTTTAAAAAGAAGTCAGAATATGGAAGAAGAAAGTCTAAGAAGAAAACWTATCTATCATAATCTGAAAGATGGTACTCATTTCAGTTTAACTTAATTAGAATATTTCACAGTAACTCACATTGTAGAAGAAATAAAAATTACCTGTGCTCTAAGATTGTTTGGACAACTAAGTGAATAAGAATATCAAAAAAAGGTCTTCTCAACATGGCAAAATGAGAGACTATATGAATACACTATAAAGAAAATAAACAAAACAAATATAATCCAARATTTATTTTCCAGTGAAACCAAGCATATTTCACCTGTTTCCTGGATAGCTACATTAACTGATCTTTCTAAAATAGAATGCACATGCTGAAGCACGTAAAGCATTTTCAGCATGAAAAAGTTAAAATTGTCTTATTTTACCATTTCTTCTCCCATCCCATCAGCCATGTTGCTGCTGGCAGATATTTAACTAAAATATATACAAACATCAAAAATAGTCTAAACTACAGGCTTCCTAAAGCAGAATACATAACTTTTCAAGAAAGTTCTGGGAAAAATATACTACTGATTAGTTGTTTGTAGTGTGATAAACTTTACAAAATCTGAAGACATTTTGTCTTGCCTTTTTCAGCTTATAGCCCTGAAAAGCAACAAATAACAACAACTGATCTGCCACAGAAAATCTAAACCCTGAAAATGCCTTGTATAGTTCTTCACAAAGAAAAGTCAAGAAACTATACAATTTGTACATGATTTTAATCAGGCATCAAGCAAATCTTTACTGTACTCTCATGTAATGCTTTCAATTGTTATGAATAGCAGGCATCTTCTGCTATAACACATCCTGTAGGTCAGGCTTMAAGTAGTTGCTGGAGGAACTGTTCCATCCTTGATTAACTGAACCAAATTCTATAATCAGGTGAAATATGTGCATAAATGATAGACGAGCACATCTATCACATATGATGCACTCAGTTTATAGCAGATTCTATATTAGAAGAGTACAGAATGAGTTGAGACATTCAACTAAGAATTTTTAAAAAGCACAACTCAAAAAGAAGACACAAAATGAAAAACAGGAAATAGAAGGAAATAGAAGGAAAGGRAGAAATATTTAAATCACATTATCGTGGTATCTGTATATACATGTGCATGCGTTATGCGTATGWATATGTTTTTTATATCTATATATGAATTTTATATATGCACACACACATATACATTCTTTTTTTAAAAAAAAAGGTGACTGGACCAAGAACAGAGACTAATTTACTACCTCAAATTCACTAGGTTCAAATACATATTCAGAAGAATGAAATTCTTTCTCTTGAAGTTTCTGAAAAACAAATCTGAATTAGCCATTAGCCAAACCCAAAAACATTGGCTCTTCCTTGCCACATCAGGGATCAACAAAATTAAGAATGTAGTTTACCTCTCAGATTAAAATATATATTTATATTTTTTGCAACCCTAATTAGATGTCATATACAGATCAGGCATAACATACATATAAAGATTATGTTACTTTTCCAGACCTATGTCTGTGAAAAAGTTAAAAAAAATACTGAAAATGAAATTGTCACTCCAACTTTACTTAAGCCAAAAAAAAAAAAATATATATACCGGACAATCAAAAGAAGCAGCAAGATATTCTTAATCAAACTGTATTTTTTCTATTTATTATTCCATAGTGCAAGAAAACCCACTCTTATGAACAGGCAATACTAGCAAGGGAGGTAAATCTGTCATCTCTCATCGAATATTGTAAAACAGAATTGCAAAAACAAGTTTAAAAAAAAGAAAAACAAAGTGTGTGAATAGAGGAAGCCATAGCTTACCCTACTGAAAAAAAAAAAAAAAAAAAAGACCTAAAAATATTAGAAAATATACAATTATATGAATGTGTATGGATGCGTTATTTTGGGTTGTCTAATGCCTGTATGTTTTTCCTTGTCTTGCAGTGCCACCCAGTGGAAGGGATTTGGTATTTCACGTACACTTATCTACTTCCAGAAGAGTTAACATKAATTCATTTTATAGTGTCAGTTGTCAACACGCACAGTTATTTGCACGTTATATATCAAAGTTATTTTTCTTATAATATTGAGGACCTTATTGCTGCTGGTGACTTGAAAAGACAAGGCTTATTTATTCTACTACAGTAAAGATGTTAATACTTTAATCATGGTTTTCACCTGACATATAGCTAACTGAAAACAAGCATTAGCTAGTAGACACCACAGAATGAAGCAGGCTTGCTGGATCAGGTTACTTACACAGATGAGACATGTAAACAGGATCTATCAAATACACTAAAGGCAAGCTGAGCAACATTCAAAAGTAGCTTGTGAAACGCTGTAAAACCTCAATTTATGATCTTTTACCAGCTGCAAGAACCATTTTAACTGACAAGAGCTACAAGGCAATTTACCCCCTACTTTTTTTTTTTCTTTATCAAGAAATTAAAATGTGAGCTCATATGTCTGAGATCTAAATACAGATTTACAATCTATGGCTGTAAACATCCAAAATGATGACTTCCCTAGTGTTTCACAGGTATTATTTTAACAGGTTTTCCTGTATGTATTCTTCAGTTTTATAAAACTTTCTTTTTGTAATAGCCCATAAAAATTTGAAACAGATAAGTGTTTAGGTATCCAAAAGACAAACACATTTTTCTTTTTTTTCTTTGTTTTCCAGGGCATTACTAACAGGTAACACTTTCATTGAATTTCTAGAAGAATCTTAGACATCTTAGTCCTAGTTATAATCGGTTCTGCGTAGAACAAATCATAATCAACAATATCAACATTATTTTTTCAAGAAAAGTAAACACACACACACACATATATATATATAATATGATCAAAGGAACCTATCACTGCATGCCACTTGCAAAGTATATTTGAGTGCACATCCGATTCACTTCTTGGATGTTATTAGTTCTAAAATCTATACATGCAGTATGGCATTTTGACGAGGGCTCTGTCAAACAGACAACACAAAGAGGGAATGGATGTGGAAATCCCACATAGTCCAGAACTAAATATATAATAGTGCAGACTCTCCACTGCCTAATAAATAAATAAATAAATACTAATATAAAAGATGAGAAAATGATCAATGACCTGGACAAGGGCACGGAGTGCACCCTGAGTAAGTTTGCAGATGACACCAAGCTGGGTGGAGTGGCC
>NW_020454339.1:140552-155739 GCF_003342845.1 Nothoprocta perdicaria | reverse complement strand
AGCTTCTCGAGAGGGTCCAGAGAAGAGCAACCAGGATGATTAAGGGAATGGAACATCTCTCTTACGAGGAGAGGCTGAGTGAGCTGGGCCTGTTTTCTCTGGAGAAGAGAAGGCTCAGAGGGGATATGATTAACATATATAAGCTCAGGAAGGGAGAATGCAGGGAGGAAGGGGACAAGCTGTTTTCAATGGTGGCCAGCGATAGGACAAGGGGTAATGGCCACAAGCTGAAGCACAGGAAGTTCTGTCTCCAGGTGAGGAAGAACTTCTTTCCTGTGAGGGTGACAGAGCAGTGGAACAGGCTGCCCAGGGAGGTTGTGGAGTCTCCTACTCTGGAGGTCTTCAAAACCCGCCTGGATGCCGCCCTGTGCCACATGCTCTAGGTGTCCCTGCTGGAGCGGGAAGGTCGGACTAGATGATCTTTAGAGGTCCCTTCCAACCTTGAATATTCTGTGAAAAGACAGAAGTCACAGTTTAGATAGACCAGGGAACAATGGGTAACATGAAAGAAGGTAATTAAGGAACGATATGTTAATCACAGGAACTAAAAGGGACTGTATAATACTAGGATTCATTGTTCTTAATCACTGCAACACACCTAAGAAATCCACCAGAAATGTCCAACTTCTATGGCAGGTCCAAAAAAAAAAGTTTATACATATAAAAACATATATTTTATATATATATGGGTTTTGTCCACATCAAATTTATGCAAATCACAGTTAAAACAGTTAAAGGCAGAGGTGAATGCTACATTTTATATGATGGTGAGAAATAAAGTTTACTGTGGCCACAAAAATGTGGCAATCAACACAATAGGTCCAGCAATATCAACTACTACTGTCCATCTACTCACATACCATAAGTTTCTATTCCACTTCAATTGGAATTGGCAGAACTCCAAATGTCAGTTCATTTCAGACAAAAGCCCCCAAAACAGATTCTTTGGGGGGAGTGGGGCAGGGGAAAGAGGAAAAAAAAAAATCACAAAATTCAACAATTGTTTAGCATTACTCTTCCAGCTTTTTAGCCTATTTTTCTTTTTGCAAACGCGTGAGTAAAAKCATATATTATTTGTGCTGATCGCTTATCCTTTGACCTTCTCTTCAGCTATTATATACTATTCACTACCACTTGGGGGAAATAAAATCAAGTCCTATACTCAAAATAAAATGTTATTTTAATCATCCCTAAGTAGTAAATCCTTGAGCACGCTTCTGAAGCTTTAAATCTGACATAAATGTGCTGAAAACTAGAAATCCCTGTCCTTCTCTACAGTATTATTTTTTTCCACTGCCATAATTTGAAAAAGGCAAAGCCTACAGGCCATGGTTTCTATGGTTTGATCCATATTCCTGACCATAATATAAGCAAAGATACAAAAAAATACCTTAAATCTACCTCAAATGCAAACCACAGTTCACATCCAGCTTCCACCTTACTGCCCACAATTCACCACAGCAAACAAACTTTTCTGTCTTTCTGTTAGGATAACATACTCGATGTTAACAGTGACAATGCCTAAAAGATCATTTAGAAGACTAGCGTATAACTGTAAATATTTAGGGCAGGCCAAGGCCAGCCCACAGCAGCTGTCCCACACAACAGGCACAGCTTTAGAAGTAATTGTTCAGTTTACACCACACATAAATTTAACAAGTCAGCAGCGGGAGGATGCCGAGATTTGAGCTGTAAAGCACATCTACCCAAATGCCACCTCGTGGTAATGCTCTCCTTAAAGAGATGAGAAGCTTGATCAGGACCTGAAGGGTAGTAACCAGCGAGAAAAGTAAAGCATTGAATGAGCAGTCAGAAGCATCACCTCTGATCCAAAATAGTAACACAAAAAAAAAAAAAAAAAAAAAAAAGGCAAACTTGCTGGACTTTATAGGAGACATTAGCGTCCCGTGCATTTCGCTAAHTCAGGCCTACTCACTTCCAGCCTCTTTTCAAGGCCATCACCTCAGAGGGGCTCAGCTGCTCCCCGGGGTTCCGTCCCGCGCACGAGCCAACACGGGACCCCTCACTCCGGTCTCCTGACCCACCCGGAAACCGACCCCGTTCCGGCTGGACAGGCCCCGGACAACCGCGCTGCTTCCCCTGCGGCCCCCTCCCCGCACTGGGCCGCCCCTCACCCGCGTCGAGCGCCAGCTGGTAGCAGGCGAGCGGCTCCAGGGACAGCTTGTAGCCCTCGAACCGGGCGTCCAGGAGGAGGCGCTTCGTCCTCAGCGAGCACTGCGCAGCACCCGCCGCCATCGCGGCGGCCCCGGGGCGCTGGCGGGAGGCGACAGCTCCCTCAGCGCCGCGCGCGTGCAGCAGCCGCGGGGCATCATGGGAGCGCCGTTCCGGGCGCCGCGGGGCATGCCGGGAGCTGTAGTTCAGCCGCGGGCCCAGCCCCAGTAAGGCTCAGGCGCACAGCATGCCGGGAGCTGCAGTTCACACGCARGCGCTGTGCAGTCCCCCCAGGGCATGCCGGGAGTTGTAGTTGCGGCGCCCCCGCCATTTGCTGGCGCCGCGGCGGAGGGGGAGGTGCTGATGGGGGCGGGGGGCGGCGGCGGCGGTTTCCGCTGCCGGCGGGAGGGCAGGAGGGCGGCAGCGCTGGGGTGAGTGCGGCGGCCAGAGCGGGGGGCAGCCGGGACCGCAGCGGCCGCCGCGGCTGGGGGGGCCGCAGGGAGGCGATAGGGGGGAGTGTCGTTATCGTTTCACTATTTCCAAGCGTTGCTGATGTTGTTGTGGAAACTTGCTCCTGCTTCCTGTAGATCCGTGCAAAGCTAGGCTTGCAGAATGAATAAAGATGCCCAGATGCGAGCGACCATTAACCAGAAGCTGATAGAAACCGGCGAGCGAGAGCGGTGAGTGGGCGGCGGGCGGCGGCGCGGAGCGAGGCCCGGCCCGCGCTGCTGCCCCGCCGCCGGGCCGCGCTGCCCGCCCCAAACGCCTCTCGTTCCCGCTCTGTGCCCCTGCAATGCGTGTGCKCCCCTCGGCAGCCGAGATAACATAGAATGTGCCTGGGTAGGCGGATCCAAGCCCTTCTTTAGCGGGGTGAACCTTATTTTGAAGACCTGATTTCAACTGAAATATTCCAGCTTTGAAAGCTGCTGCACTCATATGTTTGACACCAGGCATGACTCAGGGAGCTGAAGGGGTTATATTCTTACTTTTTTTTTTTTTTTTTTTTTTTCCTCCTATGGCTATAACATAAAAACTCCCTGAAAAAGTACCATGGATCAGTTCCAAAGCCAAGACTTCCTTATGACCCAACAGGATAAAATGAACTGAAATGGTAGGGTCCATCCCGGATATTAGTCAGGTGCTGTTCAGCCGTTTCTGCTGCTGGTCTTGTCAGCTGTGATTGTAGACTTAATCTTGTGCTGGTGTATATTTTATTTGTGTCTGCAGATAACAACACTCCTCCCCCCACCTTTTTTTTTTTTTTTTTTTCTCTTAACAGCCTTAAAGAGTTGCTGAGAGCCAAGTTAATTGAATGTGGCTGGAAGGATCAGCTGAAGGCACATTGCAAAGGTAACAGTAGCTAACTAAAGGCTTCAGTTTAACAGTCAATCTTAACAAGACTTAAGCGAGAGGAAAGGTCTGTGACAAATCATGTAAGGTGAAAGAAAGAAAAATAAYGTGTAGTGTTTCATGATGAATTAACTCTTTACCTTTACTGCAATGGATAGATCTGTAAATTGCATGAAGCTGTTATTTTGTTTATAGCATTTTCCATAAAGCAGACAACAAATTCCTTGAATTTTTGTATTTATTTTGATCGGATCTGTGCTTGATATCTTAATATTAATATTTTATAATTAATTGGTACAGTTTYAATTAATCAAGTTTTTCGTTTTGTAGACCTAATAGCGTTAAGTCATTATCACAGAATACGCGTACGATATGCACAGGATATGCAAAGAAGGCTGAAGTGATTCTTGCAGTTGTCTGCTTAATTGGATTATGAGTATTCAAACATGTAGGGATTAAACATTTATTTCACTATCCGTGCTATGAGTATTTGGCTTTACTACAGTTTTTAATCAGTTTTGCTAAAGTTATTTGAAATTGTACATTCTGTACTGATATGTTGAATTGCAGCTGCTGAGAAAGTAAATATCAAATTAGTTGTTCCTGTTCAGGGTACAATAACTTCCAACAGAAGGGACAGTTATTTCCTTTGCTTCTTCCACCTATAATTGTGGATTAGTGCCAATAATTATATTAGTACATGATGAGCTTATACGGGAAGGTGGACCAGGGAAAGTCAATGTTCAGACAACACACATGGTGGCAGTTGGTAAAAGAGATTCTGGCGTCTTAGGGGCTAAGATTCTTCAGATCTTTTACCTAATGATATGTCTACAGTGCAGTTAAAACATTCCCATTTAGAGAGAATGTTTCAGAACTACGGTGTTGAATTCAAGATACTTTTCATCATCATCATCATCATCATCTACATTATCAGTAATCTTCAAATTTTATAAGTAGAAAATGTCTTTGAACAAAACAAGTGTATTAATCACACAGTGTTTCTCACAGCTTTTCTATTTTGTGATAGGTTTTTTACCTGACTGAATTTTTTTTTTTATTTGCTGAAATATGGGTAGAGATGAACCAATTCAAACTAATTAGGAAGATAGGACACTGCAAGGAGTTGTAAATACTTTGCTGTATTTTAAATTGAAGTCTTTTATACACAACGTTGAGGAAAACAAATGCAATTGGATTGATTTGTTTGGAAATGTGAGCRGACCAACTTGCAAACTATTACAGCACTTCCAGTAATATACAAGTTTAGTAATATTCAGATAAACTTGAATTTTATAATGTTAGACTTTGAAAATATATGCTGGTTGAGATGTGTCAGTAGGGAAGGATCACATTCTTAAACCTGTAGTATGAATTAGAGACTAAATCTATTGTAATATAAAGTAGATACTGGGTTAATGAGGTAATTTTAGATTGTAGACTAGTCTCCTCTGGCCTGTCCCTGCAGACTTCGTATCTTAATCATTGCCACTTGTTTTGGCTTATACTGCGTGTATTAAAAGTCTTCAAATGTCTGTCTTGGCATTCTTTAGATGTGATTAAAGAAAAAGGATTAGAGCACGTTACCGTGGATGATTTGGTGGCAGAAATCACCCCCAAAGGCAGAGGTAAGGAAATTTAATGGAAGAGTGACTGTGATTCACTAATTGTGCATTAGCAAATATATCTATTGAAATTTCAAGGCTTGTTTCAAAACAGCCCCGTGAAATAGCTTATGTTTATGTGAAGGGAAACTGTTAGTAGCTTGGTGTTAACTGGAAATAAAATAGGTTTGCGTGGTGTAACAGCCATTCTCTTTGTACTGACCTTGTATCACATGAGCCCATATCGTTATAATTAACTTCATAGACCCAGGAAATCTCTGCCATTGAAGTGGTATTGCTATAAGTAAGTAGTAGAGAGTGTGAGTGTGCTTGGTTTGAGGTTTTTTTTTGTTTGCTTTTTCTCCCAACTGTTTCTTAGACAAAATTCTGAACTACATAATGGGTATTAGGAAAAGCGAAGGACAGAACATGCACGTGCACACATGTTATTCTCTGTATACACAGTTTTACTTGGACTGTTTAAGAAGCTTTGCTCCTGGTGGGAGAAACATTGTTAACTCTTAAAAGCAGACCTTTGAAATAACTTGCTGAACACTTTTACTCTGAGGTCATGGCCAAAAAATTTTTGCTTTTAAATTGATGAAGAAAGATACCCCTGATAATCAAACTAATTTCTAATTATTTGTTTCCTGTTAAATAAGCATTTTCCCTAAGTGCTTCATTTTCTTGTTTATAGCCAGATAAAAGTGTGCCTTTATTCACAACTTTTTTTTCTTATTTAAAAGGCTAATTTTAAATTTGTTGAGTTCTATTGTTATATGCTTATATTGAAAAAAATTAAGTAGCTTTGGTTACCTCAGGTATTAGCAGAATTGCAAGAACAAATTTAAATGTAAGTAGCTGTTGCAAAAAGTTGATTTTTGGYGCTCTTTCACATTTCATTTTTACTTGCTTTCTTTTTGGTTTTTTTCCAGCCTTGGTACCAGACAGCGTAAAGAAAGAACTCTTACAGAGAATAAGAACCTTCCTTGCCCAGCATGCCAGTCTTTAACTTTGACGTTGTCTTGGATATGTTCAGGTTTTTTTTTTTCTGTAGTGTCAATCATGTCAGGATTGCAGCATTGGAATGCACTTTCCATACTGAATGATTGAACATTGTTTGTTTTATGATGAGTTGAAATTCCATTGCACTGCATCAGGCTCCCCTTTCCTGTTGCTTCATGGCTGCAGTGTAATATGATAACACCCGTTTCATTTTTTTTTTCAGTTTTCAATAAACCATGATTTTGTACAATTTTTATTAACCAGTCTGATGTGTCCTTATTTAGGTTTTCCAAAAGCTTCGGTAAACATGTGTTAAATAGAAATGATGGGGAGGATGGAAGACTGGAAGATGGGATGTGATGTGCCCCTGGGCACATCCCATTTAATTTCCCAAATAGCAAGACAATAGCATGGAGAATTTAAAGACTACATTAAGTGTAGTATTTATCCAAGTGTTTTATTGCTAGAAAATAAGTAGTTTAATTTCTCCGATTTGTCTTTTTGAAATATTTTAGTAAATGATAGGAGACTGGTTTCATTAAACAAATCACTCCTTCCTTCCTCAGTAATGCTCTCTTCTCCTTGTCCTCTCTAGTTAATCACTGTTTTGATCCATAACTGTTCTCTGGCTTTGCCCATGTTACCAGTACTTTATAGGACACATGGTTTTATGGGCCCTTTTTAAATGCTRTTCCATGATCTGGCAACATCAGTTTTAGACTAATACATTTGAAATTCTCGTGACTGAAACTATAACATCAGCTGAGTCTATAAATAGCTGCAAGAACAAGCTTGAGTCAATTCATTTTTCATAGTACCTAAATCATACTATAGCATCTAATGGCTCACRTAGCTTCTGCATCTCTTTTGCTTAATAATGTATGAGACTGAAATCTTAATTAAAAAATAAGCATCCTCATTCCAASTCCCTTTGTTTTTATCCCATGTTTGCCAAGTGTATAGTGATTTTTGTTAGAAGAAAAAAAATGTTTCAAAAATGGCACTTTTAGATAAAGTAGAGCTGCCAAGAAACACACTTTCTTAGCAGTGGGCTTTTTTTCTCAGGCTCTTTCATGCACACTCACAAGAAACGCACTAGATGGCATTGCTGACTTTGACATAAGGAAGTACGGTGTGGCTGTCTCCTTTCCAAAGTCTCAGGCTCGAATTCATGATGCAGGGTGATCTTCCTTGTTCCAAGTCAGTCAGTCTTCTAAAAAATTAATAAGCCTTAKGCAGAGCTAAGATACGTTAGATGCTGAGTGTTTACTGCAAAGTCAGACAGCTGGGGCAGCAGCGGAGCAGAGCAAAGTCTCCACTGGCAATTTTAAAGGTCGAGAGCTCTGCCAGAAGAAAAAATGTTTTTGCCATTTAAAGATCCAGATAGTTGTTTAAAAAACAAAGTTTCATTTGCAACCAGTATGCTAACTCTGTGTGTGAATTGCATAAATGTGTATTTCTGTTATATATACATCACAAGTGGAAGTCAACTGAAGACTCATGTAAATTACAGTAGCTCTATGTGTATGATTTCTTTAGACTATAACCATACAGGTAGTTTAGTAGCTATTTCAGTTTGCCTATTCTGTAGACATGCCTATAGCAAATAGATTGTGTTTGTATATTGGCATTGAAATAATGGGTCACATAAGAGCTGGAGTAAAGTGCTCTATCTCTGTATGTTCACTAGCCCAAATTCTATGYGACAGTGAATTGAATAATTCTGCTGATGTCACTGAAAGGACAACAGAGAAGAGTTAGCTCGTCCTCTCCTCTAGTCTGGCCCTCAGGGCTCTGAAGCACAGTCTGGAAAACAGAAGCAAACGATTAATTGAAACTATTTAGATTTTAATTTGTTTGATAATTATTTCCATGTGAATACTTCGCCATGTTGACATAGTCCAATTAAAAGAGGTTACAAAGCAGTAACATCACCAAGGAATCATACTCACATTTCAAACTCGCAGTAGTCTGCCTTCAGCAGAATCTTAGCATTTTGCCACCCTAAGTATTCCAATTGTTTCTATATTTGCCTTGCATTTCTATCATGTGTTATTTTCCTTTCTCTTCATTCCTGTTTTACTGACATAGTGTTTTTACCCTAAATTTTTAACATTTTGAGAACAGGTACAGGTATGTCTGAAATCTGTTTGAATTCAGTAAGAATGCATCGGTGCTATTAAAAATTTCTGGTTGCTTCTCAGTCCTTTCTGGAGGCTTTYTTGGGGTGACAGCTCTATGTCACACAGCTTATTTCCTCATCTGCTCTGTCACTTAATTGAATAGAGATTTAGTTGTAAGGATTGTGGCACCTGGATAGGTTTCTTCAATCTTATTTTTTGATAGAATTTTCACTGAGTCAAAGATGACYATCCAATGCAAAAGCAATGAAAAACTGCATGTCCTCTTTAATAAATAATTGCAATTCAAATCAGAAGTTTGTTCTCCTTGGCCTGTTTTTCAGCTTTTTTTCAGCACTTCAGTTTCTATGGTTGAAAAGCCWAATTTTTTTGACTGGAGCCCAAAAGGAGGGAAAGTAACTTCCTTTCCACAAAAATAATTTTTACTTCACTGCTTCAATGTAATTTAATAGGTTCATCCACATTCTGCTTGGAATTAAAGAAAGTCTAATCTTGCTTCAGCATATTTTACATTTACCTTTGTGCTTTCCATCTGACAATTATTTTTCTTAAACTATTTTTTATATTTACCTTGTAACAACTTGTGATTCACTAGTTGATCATTAAAAAAGAAAAAATAAAAGGTCTTCTATAAAATCCCATTTGATTTGTGTTGGCAGTACTAGGAAAGAGCCTATGCATTATTTCAGCTATTGATCTGGAGGTAAATACCAAGTTGTTTTGATWAAATCGGGATTGGCACACTCCTTGGGGAATATAGGCAAGGACAGAGCAACCTGTCCTGCTGTGTCACCTGGCTCCATGCAAATGCATTAGTATCTGTGCACTAATTCAGCTCCATGCRCCCAGAGTGAAAGCAACACTAATTTGTGGGAAGGTAGTGACTCTGAAAATCATGGCAAAATGCTCATCATCTGCTTCCTTACAATCTTTGTAGWTATTTGGGCAGACATGATGATTAACACTGACCTTATCTGTGTTTACTGTATTKATAAGACTGACCCTCATGATGTGCAACTTGTGTTTTTTGAAAGGAAAACAACTTTTTTTGAAATAGAAAAAATGGAGTGATTACAGAAAGGAGAAAAAAAATATTCAGAGTTAGCATTGCTCTTTACATTTCCCAGCACTACATTATTGGGAAAGAAAAAACATAGAGAACTGAGAGAAAATACAGTTTATGTACCACAAAGTCCACAAAGAGAAAACACTAAACAAACAGCACTTCAACAGAATATATATAAACCAGTAGATGAAAACAAATCTGACTATTTCATTTTTTAAAAATAGGGTATATAAAAGCACAGCTGCATAATAACTAGAACAAACTATGAAGAAACATGGGGCTCCCTCATTTTCCAATGTTTTCACGAATATTGGTGSCTTTCTTGAGGAGCTGCTTTAGCCCAGAGTTACTCAAACTTTCTGTAATTTCAGTATTTGCCCTTCTGTGTTCCCTGTAGCTGGCAGCAGAAGCTCAGCTTCTTTCAATTGAGAAATGCAAACCAGCTTAATCCCTAAACATTTAAGATACRAAGTAATTCACTAGCTTCAATTTTTATCAAACTGGCTTCAATTTTTATCACTCTCTTAATCTAGCAAAGATTGGCAACACCTAAGATGTTGTTTTCTAACACTTTCCAGCATCAATCCTTCAATGAATTCCAAGTACTGCACTCCCTATAAAAGGTAAATGCTGCTTTCACTAAACATAAGCAGAATTTATTAATCTCAGTGCAGGCATAACTGAGTGGAACATAATGTCCTATGAGGCTATGAAGGAAATCCAGTAGTAGTTCAGCATTACAAAACCTTTTAATTGTTTGGACTGAAAAATGTCCCCATCTAACTCACCTGTTGATTAACTTTTTCATGAGCATTTTATTCTGAGATAAGTTTCTGCCCAAATCCTGTATCAGATGGCTAATATTTGAGTAGTTCAGATACATTTCAAAATACCTGTTGACCTTTTTTTTTTTTTTTTTTGCAAAAGGGTGTCTCATTAGATAGAGAATGAGTAGAAAAACACTGCTCTCTTTCCCTCTATTGAATAAAGAGAAAGAAAATTACCTATGCCTAGTTTTTATCTATGGAATGGAAGGGTCATGGTTTTTTTCTGCTAAATTCTCTTTCTGACTTCTCAAGAAGAGGTGATTAAATATGACAAAAGGCATGATTTTTTTCCCAATATTTTCATGAAGAAAAGTCCCTATTACCATAAACCATGACTGTTTTGCATTATAGTATATCTATTCCACTGCAACGTGTAAAATTACTTCTTCCTTGATATCTAGTAAAATCATGTTTAAAAAAAGGAAAAGAAACTTGCATCTTACCAGTAAGTGGAGATTTTTTAATAAATGATGAGGTATAAAGAAACAAAGAACAGCTTCATGATTCCCATCCCACTTCTGCAAAATAGAAGAAGAATCCTTTCCTTTCCTTCCCAAATACTTTCCCAAGCAAATTTTCTTTACCTTGTATTTTCATTATATGCAATGTTTCGTCTATTTATCTACATGCAAATAAATCACTCAGTTACACAGATATGCATGCATGCACATACACAAACAAAGCTGGGTTGCTAACTATTTCATTAAAGCAACATTCTAGAAACACAAATATTTAGAGGATATTAATTCAAATAGAAACATCGTGCCTATGATCCATCTTTATTTATTTGGTTAGAGTGCACAGAAGTCTTATTTCCTAACAAAAACATAYGGAAGGCTGCATATGTAAGTCACAGAAAATTATTTATGGCTAAATACTATACGAGGGAAAGAACTTTTTATGTAGTAATGAAGTGATAAATCGGCTGTATAAAGAATAGGTTCCATTAACTTCTCCTAATTTGTAGCTATAGCATAGGGGAATGGTGAAGGAGACAAAACCTGAATGAGACTGCCAACAGATCCCATATGGATGCCAACAATCTGGCAGTCTGTTTGGGTCCAAACATGCTGAGCCTCCACAAGGACAGCATGCTCCTGGTGGATGTATAGGAGTCCAGGAATGACAAGGCATGCTGAAGTCAGCACCTCACTGMCCCTTGAGCTGAGGCTAAGGCTGCCTTGTTTTAACTATAAGCCAGCAGTGCCCTTGTGGCCAAGAAGGCCAATGGGATCCTGGCTGCATCAGGAGGACATTGCCAGCACGCCAAAGGAGGGGATCCTGCCCCTCTCCTCAGCTCTGGTGAGGCCGCACCTGGAGTACTGTGTGCAGTTCTGGGCTCCCCAGTATAAGAGGGATGTGGAGCTTCTAGAGAGTGTCCAGCAGAGAGCAACWAAGACGATTAAGGGACTGGAGCATCTCTCTTATGAGGAAAGACTAAGTGATTTGGGCCTGTTCAGTCTAGAGAAGAGAAGACTGAGAGAATCTGATCAATATGTATAAGTACCTGAGGGGAGAATGTWGTGAGGATGGGGCTAAACTCTTCTCAGTGGTGACCAGTGACAGGACAAGGGATAAYGGGTGCAAGTTGAAACACAGGAAGTTCCATCTCCATATGAGGAAGAACTTCTTTACTGTGAGAGTGACAGAGCCCTGAAATAGGCTGCCCAAGCRGGTTGTGGAGTCTCCTTCTTTGGACATCTTCCATATTCGTCTGGATGCTGCTCTATGCCACATGGTCTAGGTGTCCTGCTTGAGCAGGAGGTTGGAGTAGATGATCTCTAGAGGTCCCTTCCAACCTCAAACATCCTGTGATTCTATGATTTCTGCTCTGTGATAGAGAGCTGAAGCTGTGGGTACAGAAATATCCATCCATCAGGAGCACCCAAAGCTGCTCAGAACATTTGCAGACCCTCATGCTGAACTCAAAGGCTTAGTGTATGCCGGCCACATTGCTTGTGGAGCTCCTCATCCAGCATAGCACGGCCGTGTTTGGGGAGGACTTAATCTTCCTTTCCTTTCCATCAACCAAGATGTTCCCAGAGCATACCAACGGCTCCACGGGTATGAGGATGCCTGGAGGATGTGCCAGGCCAGGGCTGCAGGTTCACTTTGTTTAACTGAACATGGAAAACGACCTCTGCATGCTGGGCAGGAACTTCTCGGAGCCCAGCCTGTCCTCCCAGAACAACTTGGAAGGCCAGAGATGGCATCAGAGGTCACCACAAGGAAGGACTGTTTTTCCACCCCAGAGAAACAACGGTCAGATAAGAAGGCAATGAAGAAAACACCTTCCTATCTTGTCTTCAAGATGGTCAGATTACACTCACCACCCAAATTAGTCTCCGGCTATTTGCTGTAGAGCAGAAGGGGTCTGTTCCCCTTCTCCCYTCATGCCCTGCACTGTCCCTGCCTTGTTGTGTATTTCCAGAGGTYGCTGAGGAGGGAGGGAGCTCTCCTGCTGGAGAAAAAAAAAAACAGGCCCAGCTCTCTCAGGCTTTTGAATTGACAGCAAAAATCTACAGTCTTTCTGTGGCTGACCCTGTAAAGCTACTCTGACCAGAATCAAATAATTAAGGTTAAAATCTTTTCCACAACTGTGAAGTATGAGTCATGCCACATTGCAASAATATCATAAATGAGAAAATGTACACTTTGATAAAAAGTTAGCTATTTGTAGCTTTAATAATTGAACAGCGAGAGCATTCATTACGTAAATGAAGAACATGAGAAGAAAAATCAGTATGAAAAGAGAGATTGCAATCTTTTTAAAAAAGGAATTGAGTTATTAAATGTCTTATATGACTGAATGCAAGTTATCATGGATAGCATCCCTCCAGGATCTGTGGAAATATCATCTAATAAATAATGGAGATCACTTCAGATGCATAAAAGTGACACTAGCAATCTTGCAAAGGGTTCGGTAATACGATCAGGATTTTTAATCTTGGATATCTATAAAAGTATAAATTTAAATAAAAGTATTCCATAAGAATCTTTATTAGTTTACTACAGCTATACTATAATCACTGTGACAAATACATAAGATTTAAAAAGACCTTTGTTTTGGGGAAAACAATCTGATCCAAAGAAATTCTTTTCATTAAAGAGCTAAAAGTTAATGACATTTTCAAACAGAGAAATATTCATTATAGAATCACAGAATCCTTAAGGTTGGAAGGGACCTTTAGAGATCATCTAGTCCAACCTCCCTGCACATGCAGGGTCACCTAGAGCAATGGGGCAGAGGGTGGCATCCAAGCGGGTTTTGAAGATCTCCAGAGAAGGAGACTCCACAACCTCTCTGGGCAGCCTGTTCCAGGGCTCTGTCACCCTGTCAAGAAATTTTTCCTTAAGTTCCTGTGAAACTTCTTCTAGCACTGAAGCTATGTTGATGCTGTTGCTGAATTCGAAGTTGTGTGGTTATATTTTTATGCAGATAGCTATTCTTTATTATCCATCTGTTGGTTTCCTGTTTTTTTTCCTCATTAACCTAACAATCACATACAAGTGTGTTGTGCATTCAGGAGCAGAGCGTGGATGGGCCAATCTGGCAGATTTTTATTAAGCGGGGGTGTTTATATGCATATTTTAAAATGTTTCATTCTCAGTGAGTCTGGTTCTCTATTGAGATTATAAACAGTAGTGTTCAAAACCTGAAAGTGTTCTTTAAGGAAATGCCACTGTCCACCTCTCCCCAAGCCTCTCCTGGGTGAGCACCCCTCTCATTACTGCCTGTGACTCTCCTAGCAAATCCTCCTCCCTCCGCACACCGTGTGGAGGAGCAGATACTGCACATTTCGTGGAGCTCTCTTACCATGGAACTACCCAGCATAGGGCAGAGGAGCACTAGAGCTGGCCACATTAGGCAGAAGACAGATAACTTAAAGTGAGGTGGAACCAGAGAGGGCTGAGAGGGTGGTGGCCAGTGACAGGACAAGGGACAATGAGGGTAAGCTGAAACACAGGAAATTCCATCTCCATATGAGGAAGAACTTCTTTACTGTGAGAGTGACAGAGCCCTGGAACAGGCTGCCCAGGGAGGCTGTGGAGTCTCCTTCTCTGGAGGTCTCCAAACCCACCTGGATGCCACCCTGTGCCCCGTGCTTTGGGTGTCCCTGCTTGAGCAGAGGGGTTGAACTAGATGGTCTCTAGAGGTCCCTTCCAACCTCAAACATTCTGTGATTGTGAGAAAGCTTTTTGATGTATTAGCTGCTAGGAGAAGTGAAATGCAGGTCACTTCCACTGGCAGGACAGCGAGTCCCTAGGGWGAGCTACTTGCAGAGTGCAGCCAGCTGGGAGGCAGAGTCTGGAGCTGCAAGGGACTTGATATCTGCGTTTTCAGAAGAGAGCCAGGAGTCCTGGACAGAAGCAGGCAGTTTCCATTTACCTGATCCTCTGAGCTTATTTAACAGTGTAACAGAGTTTGGAGGCATTCATGCAGCTCACAGAAATCCTACACTAGGTTTCTTGGCACCTTCCTCCCCGCAAAGTGCAGGGAATGAGCATGTTACACAGGGAGTGGCTGCTCCGCACTCACAGGCAGCCTTTGGAGAGCCCACTTGAGCAAGCAGAGACACTGGCGAGGCTTCCTGCCAGCTGAGGCAACATCTCTCACAAACCACCACAGCATTTTTTTTTTCCCAGTAACTTCTAAATTTATAGCACATGAGTACGTCTACAACCACAGATTACATAGGGCCTATTTATTTCAGCTCCCTGTATGGGTGACTCGGCTTGCGTTCCTCTGGGCACAGAGGAACAGCAGCACCTTTGGACACGGGCAAATCCGCGCCTTGAGAGCACGGATTTCGGTCCGGGAACCCAGGGCTGGAGGCAGGAGAGAACGGCCGGGGCCGCGTCCCGCCCCCGCGGCAGCCGTTACCCGGCGGCGGTTGGCGGCTTGGCGGGAAGCGGCGTGGCCGGAAGGGGCGGCCCTGTCTCCCAGGTGACAGGAGCCGAGATGGCGGCGCGGGAGGCCCCGGCGGCGGCGCGCGCCGAGCTTTGAATGAGGGGCGCCCG
>NW_020454339.1:129569-140392 GCF_003342845.1 Nothoprocta perdicaria | reverse complement strand
GCGGGGAGGCCGCCCGGTGCGTGGGGCCTGCGGGCGCTCGTGTCTCGTGAGCGCGAGGGGCGCGCGGGGCCGCGCGGCTGCCCGCGCTGGCCGCTCTCCTGCCCCGCGGGGCGGGCAGCGGAGCGCGAGGGGCCCCGGGACCGCTGACAGCTCGTGAAAAACTCGAGCGCTCTCGCTCGGTTCGTGTGCCGTGGCCCTGCCGACGGCTCGGCCCGTGGGGTGGCGAAGCGCTCCCACGTGGGCTGGCATTCACGGCGCGAGTCCTTCAGTGAGGGCTCCAGCTCMGTGTCCGGTGAAAAATTCCCTGGCGGGCTGCTGGGTGCTGCTGCTCCCAGCGCGTGAGGGAGAGCCGTGTGCCCGGGAGGCCTCCGCAGGCCGCCGCTCCCGGCATTGGGGAGTTGGTGCTCGAAAGACAGCGGGTGTTGCCCCATGGCTTCATGGTAGTAACAATGGGGGTGTGTTAGTTTATTGTCTCTGCTTTCCTTTTAGATACTTAGTAATAGCTTAATTGCAGGTAACTTARTTCCAGGGAGACTAATTAGAACTGGAGCAGAACTGGGGTCTCCTGAACTCATGTTCTGTGGCCTGAGAACTTCCCCAGGGTGACCAAGCAGGTTATGTGAAGGGGTGCGTTGTGGTAAAGGCTTCAYGGCACCGTGGACTCGGTCACAGTTATAACGGTACAAAGTTACTAACTACATAAATTACAAGATATAAACTACATTATACTTATAACTGCACTAAGCTATAGTGCAGAGTTGTAGGACTGTGTGAATCCATTGCTGCCTTCCCTTCTGACTTTTCGGAAGGCAGTGGCACGCACAGGCAGTGGGCTGGCAAAGAGTTTCTGTGCCCAGCCCATGGGCATAAATATTCTGGTTTAATTAATGGTTCCTTGAAAAGCAGAGCTTATTCTGATTCAGAGCACAAAGGAATTCCAGTCATTGAGACTGGAGATGCTTAGTTTTTTGGCGAGGAAGAGGTGAGATGAGGTAGCATTACCCTACTGGTGTAAGRAGAGGGTGTGAAAAACAAACAAGCAAAAAAAACCTGTGTGTAGTGTTGGGAATCTAGGAATAATTTAGCAATGGAGAGACAAATGCATTTCTCCCTGGATTGTGCCCTTTTCTGCAGCCCCTAATAATCTCAAAATCCATTCCTAGGTTTGATTGCTCTGGATGACTTAAATTACTTCCATAAAGCAGAGGAACAGCTGTGTCTCCCAACCATCACATCGTTTCCTGGTTAGGAAGCAGGTACCAAAAACTGGAGCACTAATGTTGAAAGTATGGTGGAGTTTGCTAACATCATGCAAACAACCTTCCCGTGGTTAGGTAGAGGAAGCACCTCCTGTTCTTCCTTTCATTATCCACTCATCCTCTAACCTGATAGTGCCATGACTTTGAGATTGCCACCCTGTTGTTTAAGCTGCCCATTTATCAAACTCGGTGATTGAATTTGACAATCACATTGGCCTGSTAGTTTTTAACTCTCCAGTGATGCCAATATTAGGTTTATATAGCAAATGATTTAATAATAATAGTAATAATAAATTAACTTGAAGAGGAAAAAGGAATATTCTGATTAGGGTACAGATGGTTACTTTTCCTGAAACGCAGGAGATGATGATCGTGTCTGTCAGTACTTGACTGAATACTGCTTCTGAATCATCATTCTCTCCCTCTTCTTTTTTGATAAAAAAGTCATTGTACATCTTGATGTGTACATGACTTGCGGGAGTATCTATGTACCTGAAAATAAATAGTTTTTCACCTCCATCCATTGATCTTGATAAGTWKRTMTSYWMKWRSAKAYMWACTTTGGTTCTCTTCAGAGCAATTAACAATTTCAGTACTACAAAGTAACTTTGTATTTGGATTTTATTCTGTCTTTTGAAATATGGATTTATTAGTGTTTATTGTGTGCAGGTAGATTAAAAAAAAAAAAAAAAGAAAAGAGGAAGTGCTTCTCTGAGCAGCCACGTTCTCCTTGTGCAGAGTCTTGTTGGTGGCCCCCTCGCCGCTTCCTGTGCGGCACAAACCCCTTGGCCACTAGTGTGGGTCAAGTCCCTGCGGCCAGGAGCTCCAAAGCTGCCAGGGCTGCAAGCTGTCAAAATGCCTGAATGTTTCAATACAGTTCGTATTCCTCCCTCCCTTTATTGTATTTCCTCTATTGATCTCTGAAGTGTTTTCAGGGCTAAGTTGCCTTTTCTTCTGGCTTATTTATAATGCATTTAACATCTTGCTGCTATTGTGCTTTAATCCCACTTGTGTTCATCTTCAGTGTGAATGGCTGCTGTGATTTCCTACCGGTTGAAGGCAGGATGAACCACATCATCCCAAGTTGACTCCCTGTTAAATTTGGGTATCCTCTGTCAACCAGTGCAACATTTTTGTAGCATGAAATAAATCAGGACATGAATTCTAAATAAATATTCAAATAAATAAAATCTATTGTAATGAAGCTTAAAAATTCTAGTTAATAGTGATTTGGGTAAATGTTATAYATTAGAAGAACTACTTTAGACTAAATAATGGGAGAAGCAAAGCTCTGTCCAGCTTTACGAATGAGAAACTGAGGCACAGAATGTTATATGCATAAGAATGAGAATGAGTCTGGCTGACAGCTGACAACTAGATTGAATTTTCTCAATTCTAATCCAATATTTTACCTTTGTCTGTATCTGTCTTAAAAATGTTCTAGGTTTCTTCCCTGAACGCTGCTGTAGTTTTAGCTTCTTCTGAAATGGATTATCAGGGGAAGAATTATGGGAGGAAAAAAGGGGAAATAGCCTTGTGGTCCTTCCATTTAGTATTAACCTATACAGTTTCTGCCCCTCATCATGAGATAGGCTACAGGGCTGTGTCCTTCCTTTCTARTTGATGGAGAAAGGCTGACAGCTTGAGAAAATAAACATGGTTTCACCTAACAAGTCCAGCGTTCATGGTGTGAGGTGAATCAAGTTTGCACGAAGATCAGAAATCAGGTTCCTTTCACATCTGCACCCATGCAACAGTTTCAGAAGGGTAAAAACAGTAACACCAGCATTTTCTGTGCCTATTTAGACACAAGCATGAATACTTCATTTGTCCTAATCTCAATCTAAGGAGTTTTTTTCAAAATTCTTCTTATATAGTTTCTAACATATTGGTAAAATTAGCGCTTCTTTACTGCTTCATATCTTGATTGGCAGTGCACTTTTAAAGTACACTCTACTTTAAGTACTGTCAATACAGTGTACTTTTAAGTACTTTTAAAGGGGAGTGATTGTTGGTATTACTGTGGCTGGCTGATGGTTTCTTGTTTCCAAAGCTCTGATTGTGTATCCTACAATTCCTAGTTACAGGGCTTAATGTAGTAGGGAAGACTAAGATCAAAGTCTAAGATCAAAGGAAGGCAAACAGTATCTGCTGCCTTGAAGGTGTCAGCTTTGCTATACCTCAAATGAAAGGAATTCGTGCAAATATGGTATGGAATTGTGTCTGTCTCGATGTAACTCTGAAATAGCCATGCCAGACATGCAAGTGCAGGTGGGAGAGGAATCCTCTCAGTGTTATGGGGAAGGGAATGAAGGCAGTTATTTTGCCTTGATAAAGGAATGACGTGCAGGATGGCATARTAACGTATAGAAAAGAACTATCAACTTCTGGTGGCCAGCTTCTGTCATCAGTGAGTAGACTGAACACTGTCAGCAGGCCAGACTTTTCATATGGCTTCATTTTTTTCTTGTTTAATTTTATATTGAAAATTCAATACAGCAGCACAGAAAAAATATATTAGCTAGAGGTGAATTGAAAAAGCATCTTTTGTGTGTAAATGACRCACTTTACTGTTGTTTAGTTTTAGTTTTGCACTAGGCTAATAGACTTCCCAGTCCTGCAGGTTTGTGCTTGATTTTGAAGATACTTTTTAGCCATGTTTGCTTCCTAAATCAATCTTTCAGTTAATAGTTCTTCATGAGCCCTCCCTTAATAGAGGATTTACCTGGACTGTCTAATTTGGCAGCTAGCTTGGCTAAACTGGAAAAATTGCTTTGCTCTTTCAGTTGTTGAGCACATTTCCCCCCTCTTTTTTCAGCAACAGAAGGGTGGTAACAGGGATGAGATGAGACTCTAAACAGCTTTCCCTTCAGAAAAGCCCTTTATTCTGATTTCCACAGGTCACCTGTTCTTCCTAGCAGAAATGCCATCTGGATTGCTTCTAGCTTCTTTTATTTATTTWTTTTTTTTTAAGTAACAATTTCTTTGCCACTTCAATGTTAACTTCGTGATAGCCCTTTCTTTAGAATAGGAAACTGTCACTCTAATTGTTCTTCACTCTTTTTCCTCACTGTCTAAATCCTTCTGATTTTTGTCTGATGTGTTCTTCTGTCATCCAGATAGCATCAAAATTGCATATTCCAGAAGACAGGAAAGTTAACTGCTGAATGAAGTAGGTGGTGTCTGCTGCTCTTACTTTTTTGGGGGAAATTTGGCTGCTTCACGTTTCACTTAGCCACAAGGGTGATTTACTGTCCCCTCCTGTATGAAAGTCTTTTTTGTGGTCCCTTCAGAAATGAGATTAAGGCAAAGGGAGTATGTGAAGCTGAGGTGGAAGGTGTCCTGTGAGGCCTTTTTCCTGAGCTGCAGCTTGGTAGCGTGATCTGTGTSTTGGTGGCTACTTAGTGACCTAAGTCTTTCATTTTGCTGTGGAAATACCTGTTTTGTTAATGATCTCCTCATTGAATTTTCTGTGGCAGAAATTTCTTATCTGGGGTGTACATGAAGTAATACTTACAGTTCCATATTACTACAGTGGGTAATACTAGTTATGTTATCAGGCAAATGAGCATCAACGACTAAAAAGAAATGAAGCTCCATGAAGCTCACAAATCCCCTTGTGTACCTTTTAATAAAATCCTCAGGGCAGTGTTGGAGCAGCCTTCCTATTGATCCACCTTCCTGACTCTTCCTAACCTAAAGCCTGGAATATAAAAAGTGGCTTAAATACCACAGCAGATTTGAGATCAAGCTGTCCTTCCGTGGAATACCCATGGCCTGAGGAAAATGCCACAGGGCTGTCTTCTCTTCTCACCAGGAGGTATGTTCAACTAGCAGCAGCAGACATTGTTGTATATAAGCTGTTTGTGTAGCCTAACTTCTTCCTCTTCCCTCTCAAATACTCACCTGTAGAAGAGATGAAAGGCTTCTAGAATTGCAGCAACTTCTTCTGACTTAGTGTATACCTATCTGAGGGGATCTGTTGGAATGAATGTGATGTGCTGAACATAAGCTCTCTAGATGATCAAATTGACRCTGAAAAAGCAGCCAGCATAAGTGACTTCACCCAAAGAGCAAGTTTTGCTTGGCTCCATTTGCTGCCTTGATCCAGCATGGCACAGCAATATTGTAACATAGTTAGGGGATTAACTTGTGCTGCAGCACACACAGGATCAGCAGAAACTTTCTTTCTTTCTTTTTTTTTTTTTTCAGTGATGCCAATCTCTAAAATAAGCAATGTTTGTTCTCATCACACACTTTTATTAAGGTCATTGGAAACTTTAAACGAACAAATCTAGGTTTTGACTCGGTGTTGGTTTCACAAAATGTACAATTGGTATATGCAAGGTGTGCAAGTGTGAGCTTCATACTGATCATAAGCCTACTCTCCTTGCAGTTGTTCATGTCTAAAATGGATCAGCTGTACAGAAAACTGAATGCCAGCAGTTCCCCTTTAAAAGTGTCCTAAACCATGGCTTTATCTTTGGTTTTGTGCTTTCTTTAACATACACTAAGTGCTTTGATAATTTACATCAGTGAAATGCCTTGATAAATAATCAGGGTGACTCCATTCCAGGTACCTCTCCTCTGTTCTTGCATGGAGTGCTCCTTGCTCATGGGCAAGGAAGGAAACTGGCTTTGGCAGTTACATAAAGATGTAGTGTGCTCAACATTTAACAACTTCTCTTTTGCAGGAAGGGATTCTCACCATGGCCATAACACAGTTTCGGCTCTTTAAAATCTGTACTTGCCTGGCAGCAGTGCTCTCTTTCATTAAAAAGCTCATATGCAGGTAAACATGTTTTGTATAATTAGGTAACCTTTCTTTTTCTTTCCTTCTTGTTACCTGTGCTCACCTGTTTTCGTAGTTCTGTTTTCTCCTAGTTACTAGCATTTCTCCTAGTTACCAAGCAATCTAATTCATTCTCGAATCTGCATTTTCTTTTGAATCTCAAATGTCTGTTGTAAGTATCAGTGTATTTTGTAGAATGTCAGTTTTCATGAGGAGTGCTTTACAAATAGATATGACAGGGTTTGAATTTACCGTATAAAACTGTGACAGTCCTGAAGAAAAGCTTTTCTCTAAATTTTAAGAAGTATTTGACAAATAAATAAACCGGCAAATATATATTTATTTTAAAAATATTTGGTTAATGGCAGCATCTGCTCTGTCATCAGTGACTAACCTTTAACTCTTAAGCATAACAGATTTTCATCCTGCTTTATCAAAAAACAGTTGCCTAAAACTTGGTTCTTATTTTTTTTRATTTGTCAGCTCATGAACATGAGAGTGTAGTTCGTAATAGCTTTCAAAGAAAGCCCTCAAGAATCGTGCCCACAAATATAATAATACTGTTCAGCAGTAACTGAGCTAGACCCCAGTATTGTGCTGACATCTGGACTACTGTTTACTTCTCCCTAGCCAAGAGAGATGTTGTTTTGCATTATCAASAGTTGGGAAAAAGTCATTCTGTACATGAAAACTACTGGTTTCCCCCTGAGGTTAAGGGATATCCAAAACATGACACAAAAGAGCATCTGAGCCATTTCTCTTCTCTTCATCTTGACTTCTTCCAAGAATAAGAAGCTTTCAACTGACTAATAAATTCAATCTAGATCTATTTAACTTTTAAAAGGCTACATTTTAATGCTGCATCCAGCTGCAGAGATGTAAGCCTCAGTTTTGTGAGTCATATTCCAAATTAAATCAAGCATACTTGCTGCTTAACTTCTAAAAGAAGTCAAAACACTGAGTTGATTATAACTTCTAAAACATGTGGTCCCCTAATCAAAGTGTTAAGACAGCGTTTTTAAGCAGATAATCGTTTACTAGGTGCACAGACACTATTTTCCTCCTTTTTTTGAACTTTTGAAAGAACTGAATCATTGAAATAGTTGGGGAACTGACTGGGAGTAAAAATAGTAGGAGAGCTGCTCTTTAAACCATGATTAGTTGAAGGATGGATGAAAATTTGAATTTTCTCACAAGCTAACCAGTGGATCAGATCCRTTAACCATGGATATTTTTCCTGTTTTATGTCAACCTGAAAGCATAGTTTGATTAATTTTGATTTCTAGTAACACAACATTGCATTTCAGCGTGTCTGATAAAGCAGCAAATGTGATTAGTTTTCAATGAAAAGAAGCAAATGCTTATTCAGATTATATTTTTTAAATTCACAACTAATTTAAACTAGTGTTTGTAAAGATATTGCTACTCATTAGTAAGGGTAAAGAAAACCAAGATACCTTGAGGGATTGACCTTTAGAGCAAGAATCAATATCTCATGTTAAATAAAAATTCACAGGAGCTATTTAGCCAGTATGTAGACCATTTTTTCCTTCAAGATTAGAAAGCTAGTGTAAACTGTTTACACACAACACACACACACACACACACGAAGAAAATATATATATAAACTACTGAAGTGGTACTTTGGACCAGTATTAGAAAAAAAGGTATAAAAGTTTAAAGGACAAGGTTTTTAAGCATGGATTTTTTTTTAGGGAATCAACAAATGTATTCAGTGTAAGAACCAGAAGACTCTAATCTGAAATCTGTCTTTTTTTTTTTTTAATCTGTTAGAGAATTTAACATTGAATTTATATAATTACTTTTATTCAGAAGGGAAGAGTAGGAAGGATCTTTTTCTTTTGCATTTTATTAAATCTGCCTTAAGATTCTTAGACATCTGTAAGTTACAGTCTTAAACTTGAAGCATGGAAGGTTCTCCTGCTTTTGGAATTCTTTTTTCACAAGTGAAGTGCAACTTCTCTCTCTTTTATTTTCAAGGCATGTGTATTTCTATGTGACTTATAATTGTCTTTCCTCCTCTACCTTTTCAATATTTTCCATTTGGAAAAGGTAAAAAGAATTACGAGTTATACTAAGGTACTTCCTTGTTTTAAATTAAGATATAAAGAAAAAACAGTTACAGGGTTATGTTTAAGGCTGGAAACTTTTAACAGATGATCAGTCTCTAGTGGCATCTACTTTCAATTAGATACATGTTACTTCAAAGATTTTTCAGTAATAATTTATAAATTGATGTTAAAAGTCTTTTTATTTATCCCTAAACTGAGAGKTTTTTTTATTATTCTGTTGAATGGAACAATATCTCTATTGAAGTAGTTACACAAAACTTGAAAAATAAAACCTGACCTCAAACACCTGATCTCTAAGGATGGCATCTGTTGGTGTTCAAGTAGGAAAAAGTGATATCTAATTACTCACCTGTGTGCAGCAGAGGTACCATTACAGACAATTGAAAGGTTCTGAATTTGTGGTAAAATGTTATATATTAGTAAAATAATGAATACACACTCTAAACTGTTGATTCCTTGATGTATCCTTCTCAGTAGTAAAAAGTAAATCTTGCTTTTCCAAACTGAATAAGGCCAATTTTCTGCCTGCCTTCCTATAGGACACTCTGCTTTCTGCAGAAAACATGAGAGTGTCGGTATGAATTTCATTCCCTTGTGTCATAGGGAATGAAATACAGCAGATGTCAGCGGAATATATTTTCATTATCATTCTAATCTTTGAACACTATCWTTAAGTAAATATCACAGTGTCTTATTTATAATGTATGAGTGATTGTCTTCAATTAAAATTATTTGATACAATTGCTGAGAGACCTTCATTGAAAGAGTATTCTTTAAGTAAGTAGAAGCGTGTATTGAACAGAAGCTGCATGCTTGTATAGCTTGTTTTGTATAGTCTCTGTTTAGACTTCYAAGGATAAAAAACTTTATAGGAACTTTCAAATCAAGAAGCTCAGAATATGACTTGTAAAACACACTTTAATATCTAAGACCAGGAGAAGTATTTCCCAGAAAGCTTCCAGGGAAACTGGTCATCCTTCAGCAAATACAGATCTGTAGTGCTTGTTTTGTAAGCACAGGCAGTGTAAAAATTGAACCTGACTATAAGCAAATAATCTGCATTCAACTGTCATACAAATTAAGGCTTCATAAGAAATATGAAAGGTAAATCACACTTTGRAATTCTTACGAACATTTCTTTAACCTCTTACTGCTGATGAAATTCCTGTGTTTAGTAAGACTCTTACTGACAGTAGCTAAAACTGAGCTAGCTTAAACAGTGGTTTAGTCATGACTACTTTTAGTAGCTCTGTTCTCAGACTGCCTTTCTTTTTTAATGTAGTGCTCATGTTTTCAGAGCTTGGAGGAATCCTACGTTTTTCTTTCAGGTCTGGCAGAGGGCGAAAGTTAAGTGGAGACCAAATAACGTTGCCAACCACAGTGGATTACTCATCTGTTCCAAAACAGGTAATCTCTTAAGCTGTAGAATGACTTAATAGAGTGATTATACCAATCATGTTGTCTCAGAAATGTATAAGATTTTATTTGCAAATACTAACAGCTCATATTGTTCACTTGTATTTAGCCAGAAGTAGAAGACTGGTCTTCATGGGATGAAGATGCACCTACGAGTGTGAAAGTTGAAGGTGGGAATGGTAATGTGGCTACTCAACAAAATGCTTTGGAACAAATGGAACCTGATTATTTCAAAGACATGACGCCAACTATAAGAAAAACTCAAAAAGTAGGTATTGAGCTTACAACCAAACTTAATGTTTTCTTTTCTTTAAGATAGGTTGTAAGTGAATCATAAAATAGATTCTTTGGGCAAATTAAACTGTCCTCCTGAAATGAGATTAGTGTTCATGTCCAACCAAAAAAAGTCCAATTGCAAATCTGGACTCTTGGAAATCCTTTTTGGAAATCTAGGAAATTTTAGAAATATGTACTGCTAGTTCATACTTAAGTCTTTGGTCTTAATGTTCCTGGAAACTTAAGAGGCACTTCATAGTCTGAATCTTCTGGAAGTAAAGAACTTCAGGAGCTCTCCTGAGTTTCTGATTTTTGGAATTTTTCAATTTTTCAATTCCAAAAACAGACCCTCTGAAAGAAGATACTTGTGCACGTGCCTTTCCATTGTTTGAAGAGATCCATTCCAACTCCTGCCCTTAGTGGTGGTTGAGGTAGCTGTGCTTCTGTTCAAGAAAACAGAGTTTTGATGTTTCACCGGGTTATATTGGGAGGGTGGTGTTGGTTGGTAGAAGCTGGTGCTTCAAAATAGCTTCATCTTCAAGGATGAAAACCCTGCTGTGTACCTAAGATAGCTCTCGTTCAAAGTGGTTTAGCTGTCAGAGCAATGCCGTTCCCAAGAGGAGTGACTTACCCTTAAATGTCATGGAGATCAGACTTCTCCTGGAGAACGTGTCATTGGACAATCGAACCAATCCTGGGAGCAGTGGCTCTTGGATCTTGAATTCTTTCTGCCCTTTCTCTGCCTTGATGCTTCCATAGGTCTCCATGTCACTTGAAGCAAAGCTGGCTTGGGGAGTAGGGGGATGAAGGCAAAGGGTGTTGTTGGTGTTTTACATTCAGCTACTTCTACTTATGAATTGATTCAGCTGTGAAGCTTTGGGGACCAGATTTGGGAAGCAGATTTGAGACACAGTACAGAGTTTGCATAGTTCTGCCTTCATAGGTGTCTGATCACCACAGAATCTATGCAAGGCACTAAAACAGTTC
>NW_020454339.1:123645-129134 GCF_003342845.1 Nothoprocta perdicaria | reverse complement strand
CCTCTCGTTTTTGTTTTCAGATAGTTATTAAAAAACGAGAACCTTTAAATTTTGGGATCCCAGAGGGAAATACAGGATTCTCTAGCAGATTAGCAGCTACACAAGATATTCCTTTTATTCACCAGTCTGTAAGTATGCTCTAAATACTGACCTTTCCTTTGGCAAGTAAATTACTGCTCCATAGGAGAAAGAAGGTGGTCTAAGGAGAGTGGAACAACAGCTGGTATATTGTAATTGCTTTTAAAATTGAGTATTTTGTGCAAAGCAAAAAAGTAGTAGCTGCTCCGAACTAATTTATTATCAGTAGATAAATTTATCAGATTAGGAGATAAAATGGTAGGAAGCCTCCCAAACACCTGTGTATTTCCAAATCTCTTAAAATGATGGGCTCTAAGCTTCTGGGGCTTTGCATAGTAATTTCTCAACATGAATAGAAGGTTGTGGGTTTGTTTGCTGGTTTTTCTTTAAAAAGACCTTCAGCTTACCTTTCCATCTTCATTATATGTTCTTTCCTTAAATATATCCAGGGTTTTGAACTTACTGCCTCTGAACAAAGTGCTATAAAATATTTTTTAATATTGTTACACATTAATGTGGTGCACAAACGGGTCTGGGCACAAAGCAGTGTAAACCACTGCTGGGCACAAAGCACTGATAAAACAGCCTTAGGATATGAACTACAATTATTTTCATAATGAAAATAATTTAGAAAATGACTTCTGAGTAACAACAGCACTTAAATAGTTTTGGTAGGGCAAACCAGTGAATGCACATGTTGGTTTGTCCATTGAACTTCTATAAATCTCTTAAATTATATGCTCAGATTGTCTGCTCAATTTACTTTCCCTTTCCTAAGAATGTATTTCAATATTTCCATCCATTACATCTCCAACAGGTAAGAATCCAGAAAGGTATGCTAACAATCAGCTGAAAAAGTTGTTACGGGGATGTGGGAAAACTGTCCTTGTACTGTCATGTAGTACTGTCATATGTCAAAGGTTTCTGGAAATTTTAAGCCCCAAATTTAAAAACAAAAGTGCTTTTATCTCGGATATCCTGCATGTGATTATAGAGAATTATTATACATTTTATTTGTCTTGTTTCAGCCTGAATTAGGAGACCTGGATACCTGGCAAGAAAATACTAATGCCTGGGAAGAAGAGGAAGATGCTGCCTGGCAGGCAGAAGAAGTTCTTAGGTAAATGAAAATAGGGAAACAYGATATAGCTTTTCACTAGGGTAAACAGTTCTTAAGATAAACTACTTTTATCTCATCTCAGTATAACTACTGCTTTGCAGAATAGATTTTGTATCTAATCCAGTTAATTATCACGACTAGTGAAGAAAATCTGAGAATCACAAAAACTAGGAATGTTAAACTTTAAAATATTACTATATACAAATATATTTCAACTTGATTAAGTAAAATACTACTGAATACTACTGTATACTACTGTAAAATACTACTGTCCTTAAAGATCATAGCCTTGTGCTATCAACTAAAAAGCAGTTGAGGTTGGAAGAAGGGATAAGTAAATATATTCATGGAGTTCTTAGAAATGCCTTAGAAATGTTTCTCCAGCTAACTTAGCTTACCTAAAATGCTTGTGTGCAAAATGAAGAATTTGTAGAAAATGCATATGAATACCTCATCTCTTGTATCCTGTTCTTGTCACTTGGTTAAGTTTCATTTCAAGGTTTATCAAATAAGAATTTCTTGCTACACGATTAGATAATCTGCCTTAGATGGCTCCAGCATCCTTAACTGCTTCCACTTCGGCCTTAAAATCATTGATCTGTGGCCTATGTGGCAATAGTGAAATAATTGTAGAATTTTTTTTAAGTATTTTGCATAATCATAGAATCTGATCTATTTATTGTAGCCTTTTATGTGAAACTTACTTTAAAAAAAAAAAAAAAAAGAGTAAGAAGAAAGGGAAGTTGCTGGCAAGCTTCTGTTGAATTAATGATGGTAATTCTACTAATTCTGATGCTGTCAAACTTGCCTGGCAGCAACTTGAGAAAAGGGAGCTGTAGGGCAAATACTTCTGTGAACTTATTCAGATTCTTTCAGCTGCACAGTCTAGTCAATAGCTTGTTTTTTTTTTCCCCACCCACTACTGAAACTGTTTCAGGCTCTGTCCTGCACTGATGTATCACAGAAGCACAAACTGTGTGATATGTCTGACTGACCTACCATTGGGGTCATCTTGCTCCGAGAATAGTATTTTTTTCTTTGAGGAATATCAACAGACTCAGTGAGATTTTTCTGAAGCTCAATACATTGAGCTTTTACTTTCTTTCTGGTGCATCAGTGGTACCTCCTCCCCTCTTTTTGAATTGAAAGATGAGATTTTTGCTGACTGTGGATTCTACACTAATTTGCTGAAACATTATACTAGAAGGGCTTAATTTTTTTTAAGACTGAAAAGAACAAGTACTCAAGCTTTCACAGGCAAGAACTTATTATATAAAATTAGCTACTAAAAGCTGGTATGGATATGTGCCAACTTATATAGAGAGTATAAAATTTAATAATAATGTGGATTTTTGAGGTGGTGAAAGGCAGGTTGGTTCCCAAGTGTTAGGCTCATGCTCCACAATACTGAGAGATGCTCAAATTTAGGCTTCTGGAGATCTCTCTTGCAGTAGTAGAAGTAAGGTTTAATTCAGACTTGATTTTCAGAAATATCAGTTTGACTAAATCTCTAAATATTTCAATCTTTTAAACTATTAAAATCTTCAGCTCAAGTGGTTACTTGTCAGAGTTATTGGTTGGCAGGGACGATTCTCTACTTGTTTTAGTAGGGATATGTGAATACACACACACACACACGTATGTGTACACATGTATGTGTGTGTACACACTCCCACGGGTATGTGTTTGTATATGCATATACTGATATTTCAAGTGAACAGAGCAACGGCAGGATCAGAACTGTAGCCATGTGTGTGACAGACTTCTTGGCCAGCTATGAATGGCTGCTTTGGTACAACTGGCCACTGTGGGTTGTATCCCAGCTGTGAAATGAAAGCTTTCTTTAATTCATGACACATCACTTGGATTACTGCATTTTTCTGTAACTGAGGAAAATGCAGTCAGACTTTTAGCAAGAGCAATAGGAAGCATCTTCTGGGTTTAGGAGCTCTCTTGAAGTAGAGACGTTGGTGTATTTTATTTCTTATACTTAACATGTAAGAGTTCATGTTACTTGACAGGCCTGGCTCCATCGTCAACAGATGACATTAGGGGCCCCCAAGTCTGTTCCTAATGCTAAAAGACAAACATTCTGGCCTATGAAATGTTGTGGAGCTCCTGGACTCATAGTTTTTGCACACAGTCTGCCTAACCCTCCASAGAAGGCTAATATGGATATTATTCTAGCAGTGCTCATCAAAAATTGAGTGTTTTTAAAATGAGAATAAGGATCTCCATTAGTTAGGTATGTATATGTTAGGTACCAGCCTTACSCCATACACCAGTACAGGCTGGGGACTGACCTTCTCGAGAGCAGCTCTGTAGAGAGGGACCTGGGCGTCGTGGTGGACAGCAGGTTGAGCGTGAGACAGCAGTGTGCCCTGGTGGACAAACAGGCCAGTGGGATCCTGGGCTGCATTAAGAAGAGCGTTTGTAGCAGGTTGAGGGAGGTGACCGTCCCCCTATACACAGCCCTGGTGAGGCCACATCTGGAGTACTGTGTCCAGTTCTGGGCTCCCCAGTACAAGAGGGATGTGGAGCTGCTGGAGAGAGTCCAGCGCAGGGCTACCAGGATGATCAGGGGCCTGGGACATCTGCCCTGTGAGCAAAGGCTGAGAGAGCTGGGCCGGTTCAGCCTGGAGAAGAGAAGGCTGAGGGGGCACCTGATCAGCGTGTATAAATACCTCAAGGGAGGCAGTGAGGAGGAGGGGCAGCCTCTTTTCAGTGGCGGACAGCGATAGGACTAGAGGAAATGGCCACAAGCTGAGGCATCAAAAGCTCCACAGGAACTTAAGGAAACATTTCTTGACAGTGAGGGTGCCAGAGCCCTGSAACAGGCTGCCCAGAGGGGTTGTGGAGTCTCCTTCTTTGAAGATCTTCCAAACCCGCCTGGATGCCGCCCTGTGCCACGTGCTGTAGATGACCCTGCGTGTGCAGGGGGCTTGGACTAGATGACCTCTGGAGGTCGCTTCCAACCTTAAGGATTCTGTGATTTTATGRTTCTGTGATTCTATTGGTGCCCAGCTAATATTGTCTTGGATTGGAATCTTTTGTGTAGTAATGGAGTGGTGGCCATGCTACGGTGGGCTGTGGCTTMTTAAATAGCAGGACGTCTACATATATGTTAGTTAACGCACATATAACAGGCCCCAGGCTTCCTGGAAATCAAAGCACAAGTCAGTGTTGGAAAAGACAAGAATGGAGGAGGCTGATGATGCTTGGGAAGTCTGTGCAGTCTGTTCTGCTCCAGAGCAGAGTCTGGGCTGCGAGCACTGGGATTCCTTCTAGTCAATGGGTGAATCAACGTGGGGCAGTAATTTGGCTTCTCATTTTCTGTGGAATTAATTCAAGTTAGATTCTCTGATACTGGTGAAAGGTTTTTCAGCAGGAACAAGGGTTAAGCTGATTGCTCCTTGGTTTAGGAAGCAGCTGTATGTAAAATAAGATGGGTGCAAAATTTTTTGGTGGGTTTTTTAGTTTAGTTTTGCTTTTTTTTTTTGCCCTTTTCCTGTTTAAGAGAAATAGCAAATTACATGAAATCATACATCAGTTTTTCAGAATTATACAATAATTCAAAACACATGGGAATAAGAATATCCTTCTGCTAACTTGGTTGGGGTTATAATATTATACAGTTTGTACTTTAGTATTCTGCCTCTACTAACCAGCAAGAGATTTATTTTCGTGGGGTGTAGCTCATGTTCTGAATGCAAAGCAAGATTAACATCGGTGGGTGAATATATCTTTTGGCCAGAAGCACTTCCATCATTCAACTCTGCTTCAGAGTCAGTTCTCCTTGTTCTGGATCCCCTCCAGACATGAGCCACATATGGGCATAGTTCATTACAAAAAGTTTACTGAGAAATGAAAACTTCCTGAGCCTGAAAGATAGWGATTTTATGTTGAAAACAGGAAGCCAGAGTTGGAAATTCCCGCCTGCAGGTACCTGGAGTCCAGCAGTGCTGCTGAGCCAGCAGAGGGCATAGAAACCACTCAAGAAATCTCTGTGCAGAGGATGCCCTGTGGGCTGCAGTTTATGGAGAAGCAACCATCAGCTGAGGCTTCCCTCCCTTCACAAAAACAAATGAAGAGCTGCTTTTTGTTGTTAGATTGATTGATTAATGAAACTTCACTGTCCCTACATACTTGATTGCATGTTGCCTCTTCACCTCTCCTACTGCCTCGATGTGGATAGGGTGTAAAAATCTGCTGTGMGGTGACAGGTCTGTTGTCCTGAATGCTATGAGGGAAAATGTTAGTGCACTGCTGAATGGGGAAGGGGCCTTGGTGA